>NC_049198.1:41516963-41756963 GCF_009769625.2 Cygnus olor | reverse complement strand
CCCCCCCCCCCCCCCCCCCCCCTTTTTTTTTTTGTTTATTTGTTTGTTTGGTTTTCAAGTAGATTGCATATATCCCCCAAATTTAGTTTTTACTGGTGAGGACCTTGAATAATACCATCTGTAAGGTGTCCTGTTTCCTCCGCAGAGCTGGAAGGTTTAACAAGGTAATGGCAGTAATAGACGATCTCTCTTTGATTAACTATAATCCCACAATTGGTCATGGTGACCTGGGAGAATGATATCTGATGAAACATTGGTGGATTAATTTGTTGAAGGATGGGTAGCTTTCTTACTTTAATATAAATAACGAACTAGTCATAGTGATCCAGATCAATTTAACAAGTTAACCGAGTGTTGCTTTCTGCTCTTTTATTGCCTTTTTCAGCTAAGACGTTCAGTATATTGCCAAATCCACCATATTTGTTTACTGTGTCATAGCAGAAACCCACAATCAGTTCTCCATCACGAGGTACTTTTCCTAAATGGTGGGTTACGCTTAGCCGATCATTTGCAAGAAGGCATGAGCTTGTTTTGCCTGTGCTCCCAAACAACTATAAACCATGTTAGCAAAGACCAGTGCTAGCCTGACCTAGTAAGCACATTGGTGAAACTGATATTTTAGGTGGGATTTTGTAGTAATGTGTCATGTGGTTTAGAACTGACTGGGAAATAGGAAAAGTAAGCTCAGGTCTGCCTGTAAATCACTGCATAGATGTATCCCTAAATGTACAGTCTGAGTGAGAAATTTGTTCTGTTAATTTTTTGTTACCTTCATATATGGAACCAGTAGATTTCTTTTTTTCCCTTTTATTCTATGAACTGTGTTTCTTTTCCCTTTTTATATGAAATTTAATTGTACAAAACATCATTTATATCCCCCCCTTTGCTATGCTTAGAGGAAGCCCTTAATTCCATTTTCCAAAAATCCTGAAACTTCTTAAATGGGGTTCACTTTTATCTAGTTTAATGATTTTTTTTTTTTTCTTTTTAAGTAGAGAGGAAGTGTTAGAAATGAAAGGTCACAAATAGAGTTCTATATGACAAAGTAGTTAAAATAGATGAGATGTCTTCATAACTGCTCCGTGTGTTTGGTGTATAATACCTATTATTTAAGACCTTCAATGCACTTTCCAAACATTACATAAGATGTATCCCTTTCTCCCTATGGGGTATCTGGGAGCAGTTATCAATAAGAACTCTATAGTCTACAACTAGGTAGTAGTTACTTGAAATTTTCTTTTCTTTTCCTATTCTAAGTAAGATGAAGTGTGCTGGCAAGAGTTGACTCTTAACAGTAGTAACCAGGTGTATTTTCAGCAGTTTAGCAAATAAACCAACCCCAAAACAGATCTCACAAAGAGTGACTACAGCCCTTTTGAGAGGTTAAAGAATGAAGATAACACCAATGGCAAGTATAGTAAGAGGATTATGATAATTAGTGTGGATTCTGGACTGAAGGAAGACTGCAGTGAGTATAGGCGGCATTGTATGCAGAATTTTTTTGACAACCTGCTAATATTACTTTCATGCCTCTCTTGCTATACTATTCTCCAGTTCATGGAAGAATAGGTTTGCATTCCATTTATGGAGTGGAATTACACCAATTCTAGTGTGAAAAACAAAATATTTATTAAATGAATATGTTACAATATCATTATATACTGAGCATTTTCAAATCACAGTGGCTGGGTAATATTCCGCAAATAGTGACTTACCATCTTTCGCTGGGTACTTGCCCTTGGAACTAATCTCTTCATCCTCAGTGAAATGTGTAAGACTCTACCTATTAGAAATATTCGTAGTAAGGTTCATAAATCCAATCAATTAAGAAAAGAAGTAAATATGGCAATCTTAGCCTTTCTATGAGAAAGTCAGCACATTTGAGAACATAGTAAGCTGGTACATTTTTTTTCTATGTTAACATAACTGATGTGTTGATCTTATTAAGGTTGGTGTTTAGGGACCAAATTTTGTGTGGTGAGCATTTCTTTTGCTCTTTTACCCTCTGTAATGATAGGAGAAGTGCACAAAGAAATAGTTAGAGTGACACATGTTCCAAACAGAGTCACAGAGCTGGTTCTCAGCCAAAATGATCTTTCCAAACACCTCTGAAGAGGTAGTTCAGCCCAGGACATTTGGTGGTAAACATTGGATTTGCACCTTTGAGTGGGACTGTGACAGCACAGCTACTTCTTGAAACAAAGTAATTCACCATACTGCCCCCGTGAACAGCAGTTTATAAAGCTGGAGAAGTTGCTCGCGAACATTATAAATTCTGATGGAAGTGCTTTTATTTCTTTTCACGCCTGTTAGATTATTTTCTGCGTTTGCCAGTCTATGTCAGGAGTCTGTCTCAAGCTGCAAAGCATTATAGGTGAAATGATAAAACTTATGCCAATCCTTCTTTTGAAAGGTTATTTATCCTTCCCTTTTAAGATACAGATTTTTGATTGCTTTCTCTTTGCCAGCAGTTTCTCCTTTGCCATGTTTTTCAGGCTCCTTTTCACAATGCTAATAGGCCTTTCTGGAAACTCATTGCATAGAAAATCTTTGTGTGAAGCACAGAGCTGTGATTTACCTTCTGATGGCGCAATGATGAGAGGCATCAACAGGGGGCAAAAGTTCAGGAAGCTAGGGGAGGGAAAGGAAAATATATCCCTCTAAAAGAAAAGTGCAGCAATGTCTCTGGCAAGCCCAGACAGTACTAGTCTACAAGTACAGGGAGATCTGGTCTTTTCCATAGTCAAAGCTTTTTTACATGAAAAACAGTTGATTGCCACCTCCCAACAAGTTTTACTTTTTGGAAAAGAGCTTTAATTCTGAGATTCCTGCCAATAGGATGTTTGTATGTTGCCAAGGGAAATAATGCCCCTTCCCCTCCCTTCCCTCAAAGAGAAAAATAAAAAAATAAAATGCAAGAATGACTGAACTGCAGAGCTGCTTTCTAATTATTTGAGGGATCTCATACATCCATGCCTTGACCACTCCATGTGCCTCTTATCTATAAGACACATCCACTCTATCAATAGAAAATCTGACCTACAGCTAACAATAAATCTCTCTAAACAGTGTATTTCAAACTGATAACTGTGTGCAGAGTATAACATTAAAGACACAGAAGTAAAGGCTTTATGCATTCATACCTGTGACTGGCTAGGTATGTTCTCACTAAAGTGGATTGTGGTTAGTGCTCTTTGGAAGAACCATTCTGAATTATAAAGGGTGCTTTTTATCAAGAAGGAGGTATTTTACTTGAACTTGGCTTCTGATGACTGTGAAAAACAAATCTCCAAAGGTCTTCATTGAAGGAGAAAATAAACTGATGCTTAAAATGTTTTCAGAGTCTGCTGACAATCAAAGCATTTTTCTCCCCTCTCCCCTTATTTTTCCATTGTATATTTTAGGGTTATCTGAGAACCACAGTAGTGATTGTTACAATGTTTTTATTCATTGATTTCCTCTATGTGGGTTTTATGTTACAGTTTGTAAGATGCTGAACATTTGCTGAGAGATCAAAGTACTTATCATAATGAGAAAAATGTACATAACAACAGTTGTGTAGCAAGGGTAAGGATTGCCTGAAGCAGAACAAATTTCTGCAGATTGCCTGACTATGTAAGAATAATATTGCAGTACAATCATGAGAATAATATTGCTTAATAAATCACTGCTCTTATGTCTTATTGTGAAACTTACTCTTTTATAAACTACTAAACACATTTTCTGCTTGATTAGTTATTTTATGTCCAGAAAACATGTAAAAATACCCTCCTCCTTGAAACCATTTTGAAAGAAAGTTCTCAGTTTGATCTTAATACTGAAGATCAATAGAATGTCAGTGGCAGACTGATAACATGGCTTTTGCTTTTTCTTAGCATTGATGTGTAGTCTTTAAACCCATTCTTCTGCCCATCACATGCAGGGAAGTTTGGCTTTGGCTGGGAAAGAGCACTCTGAGTGCTTGATCCCATTGAACCAGGACCTGTGGGACCCCAGTCTCATCACTGCAGTGAGTAAGGAATGAATTTCATAAGAAATCTAGTGACCCCTTGAGTCTCCTGAAATCCCCCAGCAGCTTCAGCTACCCCCTCACCCCTTATCCCCTGACCATGTGGATTTTGTGTACTGAGAGGTTATAGAGAAAGGCTAAGTATAATTCTTTGAAATTTAGACTCTACCTTTTCCAGTTCTCTTCTTATCTCCATCCCTTTTTTTCCCCACACCTCTTGATGGCATGCAGAAAATGAAAAAAAAATAGTTTGCCTTGATTTTTCAAGGGGGAAAGAAAGTAAGGCTATAGGACTTGGTAATTTCACCCTTTACTTAAGTGTTACCTAAGTTTGATTGTATTTTGCCTGGCTAAGAACTACAAGCTTTGGCCTAAAATTAGTACAAATTGGTTGGTATAATGTGTTAACATTTATAGTACCTGAAATCCAAGTTCTTGCTTCATACACCATTTCACTCTATATGGCGGTTTATGCTTATGTCACAGGCAGGAATTGTTTCCCTTTGAAGGAACTAACAAGTGGTGACTTCATGACCTAGAAAAATAAAATAGTCTTCCTTCTCAGCATTATCACTTCAACATTTTAAAAAAGCTAACAAAGGAAGTGGGGGTTCCTTGTGTCTGAAGTGTATTTTTTTCGTTGCAACCTGTCTTGCCTTCTCATTGTACCTTAGTATATTTTCCTACGACAGATGTTTATCAGACTGTGGATTAGGAGTGTAAATGTTCTATCAATCCAGTCATTTAAAAAGAGACCCTGGATACATGTCTGCATATAATTGTTATTCATAGCTGTTCCTTGCCCTTTGTTGGCAAGATGATCAACCAGATAAGCTAACAGATTCCTTAATACCTTGTAGTTTTGGTTATACACTATCAACATGAAAGAAATGTAGAATTCCATAGCCCTACAGTGTTTTAATGTTCTCCGGCACATTTTTAAAAATTTATTTGTTTTGTTTTATTATTTTATTTTATTATTTATTTACTATTATTATTATATATATATATATTTGTTTAATCATGGTGCCAGCCAGAAGTTTTGAAGTGTTTTGTAGCGGGTTGAGTGTAGGGGCTTGTGAGCCATGAACTCTGGGGTGGGATTTTTAAAGATTATTTTTTCCACTGACTCCAGCAGCAGCCACAGAGATAAACTCATACCACGTGGTTACATTCTTAAACTAGCTCTGGCAGCAGATTTTCCTATGGTTTTCATCAGGTTTCTTAACTTTCCTATTTACATACCTTTGTTTATAAATTAGAGATTAATGATATTTATGCAGTTCATTGGAATAGGATATTTTTGTGAAGCACTTTATGCAGTGAAATGAACAAAGATTATTGTTCCTGTTTAGATTATTACTGCAAATTGAAATTCAACAGTGGCATGTCACAGGTGACATTCTTAGAAACGTAGTAAAGCTTGTCATAATGAATGAGCAACATATTATCATCTTTTTGTTGCTGTGTGTTCATTTGTTTACTGTAGGGTTTCACCAGCACTTTGCAAAATTGTTATCGTTATTGTCTGTAATTTTACTGCTCCTTTGCATTATGATGTCAGGTTCTGAACAAGGTTCTTGGCTGCAATTCTACTGTTAGTAAGATTGTACCTAGTAAAATGTATGTCTTTCCACAGATGTAAGATGAATATGTTTGATCCAAATAATATATTTTGAGCATGTTTGTGTTTGTGAAGTAGAAAAAACATACCTGAAATTTTGAAGTTCAGAGGCAAAGCAGTGCACATTGATTCATCTTAAGTAATCTGAGTACACTAAGATACTCTTGCTTCCTGCATACTGTGCTGTTAACTACATTGATTTCTTATGTTTTATTATTCCTGCTCAAATCCTATCTTCAAGTTGGGCTAATGACAACCTTTTCTCAAGTTAGAAGGACTTGTATTTTCTGTTGTGTTGTCCTTCCTTCCATGAAGAAGGATTTGCTAAGCTGAACTGTGTTAAAGGGTGTCCCGTTATAATGACAGTCAATAAAGAATTGTTTGAGATGGCATTGTGGCCCATTTATGTAATAACATGGGAGATGTATCTTGACCTATCAATCTCACTTTAAAGAGCTGTTCAAAGATATGTATTGTACACACAGAAAGCAATGGATAAGAATGTTTATTATTGCAACAACATTGAGACCAATAAAAATTTCCTGAGGAGTTCAAGTGAGAGCTGAAATCAAGGTCTTTAAATAAAATGTCTCAAAACACCCCTATACCTTACCATCCCTGTAACAACTAAGGGAATTCCTAGGGAATCTGTTTAAGTTTGCTCAAGTGGTTATAACTCAGTATTTTATTTGGTATTTCTCTCTGAAATATATATTAAATGAATTTATATATATATATACATATTTAAATCTCATTTGATTTATTCTAACTTTGTTTACAACACAAGAGCCTGTTTTTATTTATTAGCATTGGGTTAAGATAAACCAGCGGTAAAGAAAATTAACAAATATTACACTAATTGTACATACACACTGAAAGTGAAGTTCAGATCTCCAATACAACTGGGATTATACCAGCGACATTATCATGGTAGACTGAATTCATCTTCTGATGGTTTTCTTTTTATTTATTTTTGTTTTTATTTGTCCTGCTGGAAACTGGTTAATCATCTTCATTTTGTTTGGGAATCATGCTGATCTTCTCAGCAGATAGAAGTGTGGACCAGAAACTAAGGACCAGGGCTATATCATAAACTATGTCAATATAACTGTGTTGATCAAGGGTAGATTCAGGTACAATTTATGACCTGAGCTACTGTACCAAGAAGAGTGAGAAGATGCAGTTATATTAGAATCATAGTGTCATAGAATGATTTAGGTTGGAAGGGACCTTAAAGATCATTTAACTCCAACCCCACTGCCATGGGCAGGGACACCTCCCACTAGACCAGGCCATCCAAAGCCACTTAAACACTTCCAGGGATGTTGCATCCACAATGTCTCTGGGTCACCTGTTCCAGTACCTCATCACCTTCATAGTAAAGAATTTCTTCCTAACGTCTAATCTAAATCTACCCTCTCTTATTTTAAAACCACTCCCCATTTTCCTATCACTACCTTCCCTGACAAAGAGTACCCCCCCAGCTTTTCTGTAGGTCCCCATTAGGTATTGGAAAGTTGTTACAAGGTCTCCCCAGAGCCTTCTCTTCCCCACGCTGAACAACCCCAGTTCCTTTTAGCATACTGCAAAAGTAGGTCTGCAACTGGAATAAATCATACCAATAAAGTATGCATTACTGCTTATGTTAGTATGACCATTCTAAGATCTTGCTGCTGTCACAGTAGTTAAGCAACCACATAAAGATTTTCCCTACTAATGCTCCAGCTTTCAAAGAGTTTTAGTTTACAGCTACAGTAAGGAACTGATGGATGACTGGTGGAGATTTGTGTTTGTTGTATATCTGCATTGTAACTGAAGACACAAGTTTTCAGAAGAAAAGGGCACCAGAAAGCCTAACGGAATGTTGGAAATGGTAAGATTTGAAGAATAATCCACAGCAGCTGGTTTTTACCTCAGAAATGTCTCTATTGTTTCTTAGTGGAACTGATAGAGTTCATTAAATATATTGTAGTTTATGACGATTTCAAGGAAAACACCTGAAGAATATTTTTCTCCGCTTTTCTTTTGAGCTACAGGGGTGCATCATCATTGACTGACTGTAGCAATGTACCTGAGATAATACTAGTGGCATAGTTGAAAGAGCCAAGAAAAAGTACTGTGTGGCATCAATTAGGAAAGAGACCGAAAAAAAAAAAAAAAAAAAAAAAAAAAAGTAAGCCTGCAATAGTTATTTTTCTAGATTTATACCATGAATTTATCAAATTCATTCAACTCAGCAGGGGCTGAACTATTCAAAACAATACAGATTTCAGGATAATCCCAAGATATGGCTGAACAGAATTTGATGAGTGTATAATGAATGTTTGTGCTGTAAAACAAGGACACGGTGCAACTAGAGTAGAAATCATGCAGTACAACAGACATAAAATAATGTTCTTTCTCTGTGTTCTCCCCTGCGACCCTTACCGGTTAATATTTTACCTATTAGTTAAAATACATTTTTGGCATGAGGTCAGACAGCTTGTGAGAAACAGCCAGTTTTATAACATGCTTGAGTAGTCCTGAACAGCAGGTGCTGCCACAGTTTCTAGTGTCAAATTGTGTTCTGTTGTGTGCCTGATATTGGAGGGGCTAGTCAGAACTTTTATTTCTAAATACTGTAAGGTCCTGTGAGACCATGAGTAGCATTTTGAGCTGTTGCTGTTGTTAAATTTTAAAGTTTATCTATATTTGATAGTGTTTATGTTGGCATTGATTATGTGAGTCTAGGTGTAAGAGAGCTTCCCTAAAGTTCTCCAGATGGGAGAAGCTGATACTCCATGAGCTACATTCTGGGTTTATCACACTGGTGACTGGAGGATGATATGCAGTGATTATCAAGGGAGCACTGAACATGAGATGGATTTGATCTGGAGTGGGATTAGGTACTTAGGGCTCCATGGCCCCTTATGTTGTGGGCTTGCAAGTGCCTTTTATATTTGTCACCACATCCTGTTGCTCTTTCTCCTTGCACAGATGTAAAATGAAGGCAGTACCTTTGCAAGTACCTTTGCACTGTTGAAAGTGTAAAAACTTGCTAAAACGCTTATTTTCTTCCAGTGAAGGAAAGCTTTCTTTCAGCCAGGCTACACGTGCAGGAATAACTTTTATGATTCTGATACTGTGGCAACTGTATTCACACGACTACAGTGCACCTGTTTGCTAGTCTTCTATTATTGTTTAGAGCCTTCTCATAACTGTTGATACTCCAGAGTCATAGACAGTTTGCAGGTACAAAATGCAAGTCTGAGGTTTACCCCAACTTGAAAAATGGGAGAAAAAGAAATAACAAGAGGCCAGAGGCACAGAGGGAATAGAAGACCTACAGAAGTTTGCATCACAGATCAGAACAAAAGCTAGGACCCAGATGACACTGAGCTGAGTGGTGCAGTTCATACAGTAGAGGGAAGGGATGCCATCCAGAGGAATCTTGGCAGGCTTAAGAAATTGGCCCATTCAAACCTCATGAGGCTCAACATGGCCTCATAAGTGGATGGTTCTGCACCTTGCTTGGGGCAATCATCAATATCAGTACAGACAGGATGATGAATGGATTGAGAACAGCCCTTCTGAGAAGGACTTGGTACATGTGGATGTGCTTGAGAAGGCAATATGCCCTTGCAGCCCAGAAAGCCAATAATATTCTGGGGTACATCAAAAGAAGTGAGGTCAGCAGGTCAAGGGAGGTGACTTTCTCCCTCTACTCCACTCTTGTGAGACCTCACCTGGAGTACTGCATTTTACTTTGGATTTCCCAGTATAAGAAACTCAAGGACCTGTTAGAGTAACTCCAGAAGAGAGCTCAGAGGTCTGGAGCACCTCTCCTATGAAGACAGGCTGAAGAAATTGGGGCTGTTCAGCCAGGAAAAGAGAAGAATCCAGTGAGACCTTATAAAGGTCTTGCATTACTTAAAGAAGGCCTACAAGAAAGCTGGGAAGAGACTCTTTATCAAGGAATATATTGATAGGACAAAGGATAATGGCTTTAAACTAAAAGAGGGTAGACTTAGATTAGGCAAAAGAAATAAATTCTTTACTATGAGGATGCAGAGGCACTGGAACAGGTTGTCCAGAGAAATGTGAATGCCCCATCCTTGGCAGTGTCTAAGGCCAGGTTGGATGAGGTTTTGAGCAACCTGGTCTAATGGAAGGTGTCCCTGACCATGGCAGTGAGCTTGAAAGTAAGTGATCTTTAAGGTCCCTTACAAACCAAACCATTCTATGATTTTATGATTGACCAAACAACACTGATACCGCTGGAGTCAATGTGAATTAACAGTCAAATAACAAACAGACACAAACTCATGTCTTTTTTTAAGCTGATTCACTGAAAATGAGTGAAGCTTCTATACATAATGTAAACACTGCTGTAAAGGTAATGGTTGGACTTGTTGATCTTAGAGGTCTTTTCCAACCTAAATGATTCTATGATTCTAAAGTAAGCATTTTAGTTAATTTATGAAGTTTTATATAGATTTTTCTGCTATTTTTCTGCTGATTCTCATTTTGTAAGGGTTTTGCCTTTCCAAAGGGAAAGACTGGCAAGGCTAAGCACATTTTCACTCTATGGATATGATTTTTCTTAAATTCATTTAAAGAAAAACTTAGTCACCAACATCAGTGGAAATGATGGTAAAACTTGCCTGAATATGGGTTTAAAATTATTTTTCGCAAGGAAGTATTTCATTTTATCCAGAGATACATTAGTATCTTGGCAGGGCAGAGAATTTAAAAACAGAACTTGGACATAGGAAAGAAAAGTTTGAATTTTGCCAGGTGAGAGTAATTGTTGTATTTTAAAAGATGTTTTCATATGTTAGGAAGCTTGCAAAATTCAGTGAATTGAAAGGAATTTTCCTAATTTCATAATTAAGAACTAGATTCAGCAGCAAACATATCTAAAGCTTTACTTTAAAATAATATATGTATGGAAAGAGGCATTTTAAGTAAGATTAAAAAAAAAAAAAAACAAAACAGAAGAAACAAACAAACAACAAGCCACCACATTTGTAACAGCAAAAAGAAAAGAAGTTAGAATCCTAAACATGCATTGATAGTATTCATATCTGTCTAATTAGAAGAGGAAAGTATTTCATTCAATGTAAGTTACTAGAAATTTCTTCTGATATATTTGCATATCATTTTGATTCCTCTTTCTGAATCTCTACTTCATATCTTTTCTTACTTTACTTTGCCTCCAAATTCACCAGTGTGATATCTACAGTTTTGAGGAAAGGCTACGTATCTTGAAATACAACATACCAAGCTTCCTGTAGTGATGTAATATTAATGACCACATCATAGAATAAAATAAGGTTGTTTTCAAAGAAACTAGCCCTCAGAACTCAGTTATTTAACAGAATAAGTTTTTATAAACATCCTATTTTATGGGATAAGATTTATTGTTATTATGCTAATCGCTCATTTGAAAATATAGGTACATTTTGGTCTTTTTTTTTTTTTTCTGAATTTGGTATGGATGCAAAATAGATGAGTTGACATCAGTAGAGTAATTTTGATGTAAAAAAAGATGCTAATTTGGAGCTTTAAAACATACTCTGTCTTTTAATTAGATCTATTTTTCCAACTATTATATTTATACTTAAAATCAAGGGAAAAAAAATCAGAATGAAGGATGTGTCTTGCTCTTAGAGCAGCAGGCTAGCTTTTTATTCAGGAAAACAGCTGCTAAAATTGTCAGAAGGAAGAGCTAAAACAAGAAAAATATGAAGCATAGATGTCATGTTTCTTAAATTTATGAACTGTCTTGGCACTAGGCGCCAACAAGCTCATAACAAATCTCTGTATGTTGCAATTTCCTCCAGAGAACCTCTCTACAATCACCAAAGCCTTCTTGGGTTGGGTGGACAGGAATACCATGTTAATGCTTTAATTCTATTATGTTGTAAATCACCGTCAGAGCAGACACAGTGTCTAGCGGGTTGTCACCACCCAGCAGCTGAACCAGCAAAGATGGGAATGATATAGGTCAGAGGTTTCACCACCTGAAAGGTCATAAAGCACATTGGAGGAGGGAAGTTAACACTCAAGTTCATGTGGACAAGGAGTAGAAACAAGGTCTGTGGCCTTGTTGCTGACATCAAGTGAAACTGTATTTGTACTGAAAGGTATTCCAGCACACCCAGTACAATTAACTGTGCTAGAAATGTCATGGTTTATTACCCCACCTGTTGAATTCAACTACTGCTTTCATGGTGATGACATTTGCAGTTTAAGCTTGGCAGGCTGCAAAGGGATTAGGAAGAAAAAAAAAAAGATACACACACACAGCTTCTGTTCTGCATTTAATGCATTCTCTAGTATTCACAGGAGGCCAGCAGAAGAGGTCCAGCAAAGTAAGACTTTATCTTGAGATCCAATGGCAGTGATTGAATTTTGCCGCTGATGAATGATTTTATATAATTAGGGTGGATCACTGTATCGTAGGGTAACAAAACCTGATGTTGATGTTCTTTGTGTGAATGCAGAAGAATTAAAGAGGGAAAATGAGGCTGTTTCAGTTTCCCTATTAGTAATATTCTGTCTGGTCTTTCTAAATGCACTGTTGCTAACTAACACATGATTATTAGGAACTTTTCCTCTTAAGTATATATAAATTCTGCCATATACTCTATAAACCTGTTTTCATGTGCCAGGAATTAAAATCAATGCCTTATATGCCCAAACACAATCAATGTCCTTTAAAAAAGGCCTGTAAAAAGGCCTGAAACTGGGACTCCCTTTTCCCAGTTTCAGATAGGTATGCATGTTGAACTTCAGGAAGTTACTATTTTCCCTTGATCATGCTTGTACTATTGGCCATGGGCTGATCTTTTGCTGTAGGTAAGAACTAATCTGATCTAAAATAACATCTATCAAAGAGTTAGGTGGGTATCATTGAGACACAAAAAAACCTACTGGTTTTATTTTCTTTTTCCCCATAGTGTACTTCTAGGTTATCAGTTGTTTGTAGTTTCTTATGATTTATTTCCTTCCCATTGATCCTGGCAAAGTGGTGTTCCTGGGGCAAATGGCTTGCTCAGACACCTGTTCTGGAGAATCCCTTAAATCTAATTAAAGAGGCCTTGAGCTGACTCAAGATGTTGACTTCTCCTTACATACAATCTGAAAGACTATATAATGAAAACAATAGAAAAGCCTTTCGTGCTTAGAAGATATGTTTTTAACCCTGCTTCTTTTCTGCAGCAGCCCTTCCTCTCTCTAAGCACGTCATACACCTGCAGAGATATTGTTGCAAAAATATGTGTGGAGAAGAGAAATACTGGAAGAATTACGCAACCTTTCACTTCCATATTGTATTTCACTAACTTCTCAACTCAAGTGTCTTGGGTAATTCTTTGATAGCTCTACCGGGGGAAAAAAAAAAAAAAAGATAACTGTACACTGACTCCTGCATTCTCTCATTCTCTCCACATAAGTCTGCAGTTATGTTATATCATCAGTATGAAGTGTAGGCAGGGAAGTTTCCCAAATGAATTTGTTAGAGAAGATATGTTAGAGTTTGGGACAAGGGTAAAGAAAGTGAAAAGCCTGATCTTTTTCAGCACAGCTATAAGTCTGGTCAAAATTTCAGATAAATTGTAACGTTTTCTGTCATGAAAGAACTTATTGTATGGAATGTAATATGCCAAGGATCAGCTTAATCTGATTTTTTTTTTTTTTTTTTTAGTCCGTTTTGCTGCTGAAAAATGGGTTGCAGTTAGTGGCTGGAGTAATATGGTAGATCAGGATCACCACTTGTCTCTTACATTGTTGTCTCTCTTGCAGAACTTCTAAATTTCTCCCAAAGTTCACAGATCTCAAATGTATTACAGAAAAACAAATGCATATGTACTCAAGAGTGATAGAAAATGGGAATGACCTGTACAGTTTCAGTTATGACTGATAGCATTCTATTGCCTTTTTACTTGTTTTAAAGTCCCCTTGACATAGATTGATTAAAGGCAAGGACCCATATGAACTTATGAAAAATTTATGGATTTTTTGAAAGAGCTTTAACACGTACCATTTGAAAACTAATCATTTCTTTGCTGTCACTATTTTCTCTCCCTTCTCTCCATCTCAAAATCTCTCTTACATTGGGAATATATGTTTAATAATCAAAAACTGATGCTGTGGATTAAAGAATAAAGATGTCACTGGATAAAATAAAACAAAAACAGAAAAGAAATTAGATTTGTATGATTTTAACTATTCTTTAATCTGCTTCTGGGCAACAAAAGTGATTTGTGTCAGCCGTTATTTCATTAAACTTTAATTTTCTTCCACAAGAACAGGATTATATAAAGGAATATTGGATTGCACTCAGCATGGATTAGCTGAGCGGTGTCTTTGCTGCCAAGGACCAAATGGATTTCCTTCCTTTTGTGATTTATATTTTTATTGCTGTTTTTTTCCCCTCCTTCTAATTCCCATTACCCTTCTGTTTGCCAGAACTGAGATACCCTCAAGAGCAGCAGAAAGGCAGGCAGAATTATTGCATATATTTATGTTCCAAGAATCCTCACCGGCCAATGCCAAAGGAATAAGCCAGCCCTTAGCCATGGAAGCTGTTTGCTAGTTTAAAACTAAAAGATTAAAAGCTTATTCATTGTAAAAGGAGCATAGACCTTTCTTCTTGAATTAGCTATATATTTATATGCATAATCAGTTTAACTTTTCCCTAAAAAGTGGATAAAGATTTCCAGAGTTCTGCCTAATGGTAAATCAGTGAAAGCTTGCTGGAAATATAAAATTGACGAATGGTCAAAACAGAGATGCTGGCAATGTGAATGGAAGATACAAATATTCACTCAGTACAAAGGCAGGGAATGTTTAACTTTTGCAGGGATAAAGGCAGAAAATTGAAAAAAGAAAAAAATAATAAACCCTCTACTTACAGCCTGAGTGCCATAAATTTTGGTTTGTATTTTGTAGTCCATTCTAGAAATAACTAATGAATTTTCTGGTTTTAGCATTTTAACCAGTAAGGAAGTACTTGGTGCTAGATGAGACAGAAGTATTTCAGGAAAAATATTGAAGCTATTAAATTACAGGGGGTGGTTTGTTTTTGTAGACAGTGAAGTACAGCAGCCTGAGTACCTATCTTGAGTGTCTACATGACTGTCTGTCTTGAGTAGATTCAGCTACACCAAAGTATTTTCCTACATATAGGAAATCTATATTAAAAAGAAAAAAAGTTAATGTTAGTAGAATAAATGAAATATCTGATTCTTCACCCACGGTTGAAGTAGGAGCAGAAGTGAGCCCTGGTATTATTACATCACTGAAGTCATTCTTATTAATAATAAATTCCAGAACGCATTTTCCATGGATCAGTCATAAAAATGTTTTGTGGGTGACAAACACTTCAGAAGCTTGAAACTGAGATGTGTGACTGATGAAACCTGAGC
Organism: Cygnus olor; assembly: GCF_009769625.2. Taxonomy (NCBI): domain Eukaryota; kingdom Metazoa; phylum Chordata; class Aves; order Anseriformes; family Anatidae; genus Cygnus; species Cygnus olor. Next base: position 41,741,917 of record NC_049198.1, on the reverse strand, counting down.
TACTTTTGATCCTATGCTTAAATACTTCTCTTGATGTTGCACATCCGTTTTGCAGTCCAGAACTCAATCCACAGTCAAATGTGTCCCAACCATTTAGTTTTATGTTGCAAAGTAAATCTGACTTTTCTATATATTAATATACGAAAGAAACACATTGAAAATTTCACTTGATTCCTCAGTTGGCAATGATGTTGACTGAATCTGAGCAAAGGATGCGTGCTCATCATTTCATGTGAGAGCAGGAGGCTTACCTTATGCTTCAGATTAGACAGAGTTTTAGCTGATAGCATTAAGTTTATTGATACACAGGAAAAAAAAAAAAAGTGAATTATTGTAATATTATCTAAATTAATCTTTGTATTTGTTGACCTATTATTTTCTTTTTTTTTTTTTTTTTTTTTTTTTTTTTGATTAGACCGTTGTCTCTCTCTCTTTTTTTTTTTTTTTTTTTTTGGTAAAAGTTAGATTTCTACGGTACTTTTCAGTTGATTGGTGAGTAGAACCTTTAAGTCACCATGAATTTTCCAAACAGGCATCAGGCATTTAGAGTCTTCAGGCTACTGACGGAGACACCAGTCTGTAAAACACTAAATCAGAGAGGATATTTCCTACTGCTTTTATCACATCAGAAAAGTATACAGAGAGACTCCCTATGGTGACTTTAAGACATAGTGTTTGCCTGCCTTTTCTCTATTTTTCCTCTTACATGAAGGAGCTATTTGTGATAGAATAAATATTGTGCTATACAAGGACACTATTGAAGTCATCCTCTTATTGGAAAAAAAAAAAGCAACCTCCCACCCCAGGTCCTGTCAACACTCCCCCCACTCCCCCCACCTCCATGGATCTCCCCCCCGCCCCCAGCCATGTATACACAAAACCCCATAGTTTGAACTCCATAGAAGGAGAATCTTGTTTTAGCCCATTTGCCAAAGTCTAAAGCAGTGGCTCTCTGTGAAATGGAGCACAATGAATATCTAGCTCCTATCCTGCATGCATCTCAGACAGAAAAATTAGTGCTCTTAAAATTCATAAAAAAGGCCAGAAAATAGATGTTGTAGTTGCACTTCTTCTCACCCGACTACATTAAATTCATTTAAATGGGGTCTAAAGGGATCCCCTAGAATATTAATCTCCTGCTATTATGAACAGTTACTTCATGTAATGTAATCATGTAATTTCCTTTTATATGCTCATCATACTATTTCTGGAATGCAGTTATATTTTTATTATGACTTTTTTGCCTTCATTGTTTTCCCTGGTATGTATTTTTCTTGAGGCCACCACAGTTTGTGAATTTCTTTGCAATCTTTGCAAATTTCCTGGATGCAGTCTTTATATTATTCATCAATAAGTATGTAGATGTGATAGAACCAGTAGAAAATGACCATTTGGAAGGGATGTCTATGATTTTCTTTGCTAATTCATTCTGAGGTTAGTATTGTTCTGTCTGAAAGATACCTCAGTGCACAGGCTCAAAATCATCAAGGTGGGCTTGCTCTGTAGATGCAGAACCCAAGTTGTTTGCTCAAAAAGCTCAGGTTAGGTGGATGTGCTAATAGGACTCCATGTGGCTTTCTCCATGGGCCTGGGCAGTATGTCAACTGTGCAGCAAAATGGCATTCTTTGTGCGAGCCACAAAGAATAATCTCCATATGTGCGTATATGAAATATGTAATTTTTACTTGGATTTTTCATTGAAAACCACTGGTGTCAGAAGTATTGTCCACTCGTATCTACAGGAACTCAGGTCTGTGAATCTTAAGTGATCGGTTTTGAAAAATTCTCTTGAGCACTTAGTCTTGCAGTTTCACCTACATTTTTTTCTGGTTGGCTGTTGTAACATTGAATTCTACAAAAAAAGTTTTTATTGAGGTTACCAACTTAATCATGCAGATAAAAAAAGGCTGAGCAGAACTTTTGATTCTACAGTGAAATAGCTTTTTTCCCCCATTATATTTCAGTAGTGGTTTATTTGGGAAGTGGTAATGCAAACTGAAGTTTTTAACTGAATTAATGAAATATTTTGAATTTGAGGAGTATTAATTCACGTTAGAGGAATATTAATTAACTTTGCTTCAATCTGACTTAAATATGGGGGAAAGCTTCTGGTTGCTTCATCCCAGTTTGTTTACTGACTCAAATCAAGCATATCCATGGCAGAGTAAATCACTTATAGCATACCTAGCTATATAAAAACCTATTACCAGCATGCTTTTCTTTTTTTACAATGATTATTCAATTTTTGCGCTTTACAAGTCTGACTCCTGAAGATTTAGTCTATGATTATGCTGCTGTTTCTGAGAGTGGCTGCAGTCATAGCAAGTCACTGTTGGAAATATTTTTATATTGGTTAGATTTTCATTGCCTTAGGTCTTCAAACTCACTAAATAACTTAATTTTGGGACACTTTTTCATACCTGGAGATGAACTCTGATTAACTTGTCTTCAGCAGTGGGAAAATTATTTTCAGTGGCAGTTTAAGAAAATCTTAGTGTACTTTACATCAGAGGAGTAAATCTTACAAAATACTTCATATTTTACATGCAGCTTTCAGGCAAACTTGTTGAACTCCTAGATATATTTCAAAATGTATCCTAAAACTTTATCTAGCTTCCCAGATTTTTTGAATCTGTCCCCCTCACGTGGTGTTTTTGGAAGAGGTTAATTGGTTATAACATAGCTCTTTTTGAATACAAAGACAACAAAAAAAACAAACAAACAAAAACCCATGAAAAATAAATGCCTGTACCATTTTGTCCCAGAGTAACAGTAATCCTTGCTATGAGGTACTTGGTTACAGCTTCACCACTACAGGAACATATATATTGTTTTCACTATTGTATTGCATACAGTAAAGAACGATCTGCAGCAAAATGAGGAGTCACATGTGTAGGTGCGTACATGCATAAGCATCTTCTACAAGAATATACTACCGCTGTGACACGTTGCGGTGGCTGGTACTTTATTTTTTCATAAGCTGAAGAAACAGTAACTTGATTATTATTTTTTTTTTCCTCTAATCCATTTTATTAAATTCAGAAAAGAATAGGAAAAGAGTCACATGAGAGATTCAGTGGAACAGAAAATATTAATTCAGAGTAATTAAAAAATAAAGTTCTAAGAGTTCTATATTTTAATTCATCGGAATGACAACTAAAATATAATTTAATCCTAGTTTCTAATTACTTATGTGGGGAAAGTTATATGGTAATGTATTCTAGAATTTCTATCACAGAGGCCAAAACAAGTCTAATGATTCAAAGCAAAAATTAAACAGAACCATACTGGAAGTGAGGTGTGAATTTTCCATAAGTGTAATGATCTTTGAAATAACAAAACAGCTTTCCTGTAGCAGATTCTTTCTGGTCTGAAATTAAGACAAGATATGTTTCTGAAACATATATTACAATTCAATCAGAAATGATTTGGTTTGGTGCAAACATTACTGAACATAACTGCATTTTCAAAATGGTATCACCTGGCTTGAAAGTCTATGAATCTGTTAATTAAACTTACTTAAGTTAATTCAATTATTCAATCTTTTGAAATTTCTAATAGATTCTTTTGTTATCTTGAGTACTTTTGCCTTGCTATGTCTTATTACATCCAGAAATCTGACTTGATCAACTGGAGTTGTCACCAAATTCATTGGTGTACAGTTGAACCAAGAATGCTATAAAAAAATGAAAAAAATGCCTTTTCTGTGATGTCATTTCCATAATTAATCAAGTATGTCTCTAAGAAAGACCTGCAGCCTGGTGTAAATATTTCAGTTGTTAAATCTAACACCAAAGGTTGACCTGTGCAGGTCAGCAAAATGAGTAGGAGCGTAGAAATCCTCTTTTTTTCAGCTCACGTTTCAGGTCTCTAAGTTCTTCTATGTACAGGTTTTGCAGGATTTATTTACTTAAATAGGCTGTAAAACTTTACTTGGACAAGAACTGTATTTTTTTTTGCCACAGAAATGTATAACGTATCTGACTTCTGACCGGGAAAGCAGCCTATGGAATTTGTAGTTTCTACAGGATTGTATTTTGAGGTAATCAAAACTAGGGAAGTGTATATAAACCAAGGCTTACAATTATTTAAATCAGTACTCCATCTGACCTGAGTACCATTCTTATATCATATAAAAAATACCATCAAGATTTTACTGCCCACTCTTCTTAATGAGTATGAAAATATTAGATGTCATTGTGACAGCGGCCAGGTAATTGCCTACCACAAATCAAGATTTAATGTTCATTTGGTCTCTTAACTTTTCCAGTTTCCAATTTTTCTCTTTATGAAATAGTAATTGAGGGTTTTTTTGTTGTTTTATATGTATATATATATTTCTGTGATTTTATGGGATAGTAGTGTACAGGAGCACAAGTTACCAAGAATGAAGGATTTCTGTTTCTCTTTTAAAATGGGATGAAAATGAATTAAAAGTTCTGATAACATTTCAAATGCTGGGAAAAGAAATTCATTTTATAAATCTAAACTGATTTTGAAGTTAATTTTGAAGTTTAGTATTATTAAATGTGCCATAAGTCCAGGTCCTGAAAGAATTTGAGAAAAAAAGCTGAAATAAGTAATAGTTTATTATCTAATTCTCAGTTAACATCATTGGTTTGGTAGGCATGGGATAAGGAAAATCTCCAGAGAGACTTCTTTTTCTTCTTTTCTTATGTCTATTTAAGTTTAAAAACCAACTCAGGCCTAAATACATATGACATATGTAGCATGACTAGTTAAAGTGTTGCAATTTTTTCCCCTAAATTGGAAGATACTTCATATCGGGTTTTAGTTGTTATCTCTTGTTTATCACCTCTTGAAAGAATGTAAAACCACTGAATCTGCGGCCTAGTTTAACCCAGTTCCCACCCATGAAAGAGTCAGTTATTTACATTGAGAATGAAGAATAAGGTATATGAAGAAGTGTTAGAATTCTGCCATATGCCGTAACATATGGGCAGTTTACACTACGTTACATTCATGTCAAGGGTTGGACCCTGATGGACAAACATATTGCATTCTCCCATCTTAAACCTTTAGTCAAAGTACATAACACATTCAAAACACTGCAAAAGAATTAACTAATCCTCATCAAATCAGCAGATTTGTAATTATTAATAAGAATAAATACCACCTAAAATTAGGGACAATGAGGCACAGAGTGAGCCTGGAGTTATGCTAGTCTTGGTAATTACAAAAGTGGAGCTCCCGCTCTCTTCTCTGTTTGAGGAGTAAAGCAGGTGTCGTTACTCTTCAATTTACTACACATGCAGCAGGATTTGAAATGTGTACATATCTGCCTCTGGATTATACACAAAATGGTCTTCGTTGTACATTTGTAGTGACAAAGGAATAGAACTGTCAGCAGTTTCTCTACTACGTAGAAACACAGAAAAATCTATATTTTGTATTATGATATAAAGCAGCTACAAATTTGGTGGTAGGAATGAATATATTACAGCTAGGTAAATAACTGTGAGTTTTTGTAAGTTAGTTGTTGGGGGACAGTTTTTGCTATTATTTCTTCAGGTTGATACTTGAGGTAGCATTTACACTGGTGAAATCACATTTATATTGGTATAACAGTGCTCATTCTATATTTGAGGAATGAAATGAAGGAGCACGTCAGGAAAAATAATTGGCAACAGAGGCATATAGAAGCAATCAGATTCTCTCTCGTCATCCTCCATTCCACATCTTTGATGTTCTGAGTGTACACATGCCTCGACCCAGTTCCCTAATTTTTGAAGTTACGTTATTTTAAGTCATCTTTGAACAGCACCTACTTACGGAGATATAATCTCTTCACAATGGCTAACCTACTATGGTAACAGTATGACTTCAAATGGTACTAATAGTCATGGGTAGATAAATAAACCCCAGTCTCATGGAATGGACTTCCATTGAATTCTTGGCTGCTGTGTTTACCCTTCTTTTACCCTGATCATTGAACATATCAAATTGAGAATATCTTTTAAAAGTTGGATATACTGGGCTTTTTGTTGGTTTTTATTTTGTTTTGTTACAGAGCAAGCAAGGTGACTTCTGAGAATTCTCAAAATCCTGAGAATAACTCAGCTGCAAGGAACGGTTTAAGAAAGCTTCTTTTAGACTATTTCCATATAATATATGCAAAATCTCATTTCTTTTCATTTCCAGGTTAGTTAAAACATTTTTCTGCTTTGTGACATACACACTTGTAATTAATCTTCTAAAGTAACAAATGCAGAAGTTCCATTTATGACTGAGATTTTAGGCCCTAGACCCACAAAGATACTTTTTATAAGCTTAATATTAAGAACATCTGCAGTTGTAGTAGTGTCAGTTGAACCTCATGAACTTTATTTTAAGCATATGTTGTCTTTGCATAGTCGAAGATTGTAAATTCTTCTGGGTAAGAAGATAATTTGTCTACTGTTTTTAGCACAAATAAAGCTAAAGTACCTGTAGTGCTTTAGGTACTACAGTACCTGTAGGCTAGAAGATGTCTGTAGGCACATATGGTTAATAATAGTCATTTAAGCACTTTATCTTGCCCAAAAGCCATGAAAAAAGGATATGTAGCATGTTACCAGGTGTAGTTTGTACTATCAGATGCTATAATATTGATAATGTCGTATATAAAGAAAGCAGTTGGAGTTCACATTTAAAATAGGATATTTAGGTGTGTTGTTAGGTTTTATGAAGAATACTAGTATTGGAAAACTCTCCTGTTTTTATTTCATTTGAATGTGGCAATTCTTTGGGTAAAACTGAGTTTGGAATTTATTACAGTATGTTTAAATTGGAGATCCTCATGTTGACATAAATTCATTTCAGCCTTAGTACTGAGTGTTACTGTACATATGTTATAACATATGGTAGAATTTCATCCCTCATCTTTCTCATGTTTTGTCCTCAGAGTCACTCAAAGGCTGTCCCATGAGATGACTCTTTGTTAAATTAGGTCAACAACTGGAGGAGGCCGTGTGTCAACTCCACTGCTGAATGACATGGCAGTTAACACTTTAAAATGTTTTCTTCAAACTTTTCTGGGAAGAAAGAGGAAATCAGACAAGATCTTAGTCTGATGGAAGAAGGTCTCTGCGATAATTCTCTTCAGAGATTTATAAGATTTTAAAATTTATTTTCTATGACTATGTAAATATTTTTTTTGCCTTCTTTCTTTTTTTTTTTTTTTGCCTTTGTGTGTGTATCTGTGTCTGTGTGTGTCTGTGTGTGGGCTTGTTTGTTTTTGTTTTGTTTCCAGACATCTGAAGCATGCTAGATAAGTGTCTGTGGGCAGAACTTCATCTCTATGAAACACCAGTTAAGGTGTGCATATACTACCAGGAAGAAGGGTCTGACCATACAGCTAATGCCCTGGCCACTATTGTTATTGGTAGTAAAAGAGAGGCTTTGTGTAAGTTTGGTTCTAAAGATTCTGGATTGCTTTGTTGTTTGCTACTTTGCTTTATGGAGAGCCACATGTGACGGGGAAGGGGAGAAGTCCCAGAGTGATATGGAGTGGTATACATATGGTATACTCACTGCAGGGCTTGATCTTGCTCTAGCCTTTCGAACTGTAGGGAATTGTACCCTTGTTGCTTTACCAGTGGTTCAATTTCCACTGTCTTTCTGTTAAATGTAATTTTATAAAATTTTATAACCATTACTCCCATTTACAGCTTATTCAGAGTGATGAGTACAAACCTATTTAGTGGTTTTTCAGTGCTGTGTGCTTTTGATTATCTTTGTTGCTGCTTTTGAATTTTTCTGGTTCCTCTGTTCACTTTTTGAGGTAGTATCCTTCAGTACAGTATTCAAGAAGCAGACAGGACATGAATTTATATAGAGGCTTAATTGTTTCCTATGTATTTTTATTTATTTATTTATTTATTTATTTAACTCTTTACCTCTTTTCTAACATTCCTAATATTTGGTTTACTTTTTTGACTACTACCCAGGACTGATATAAAATTTTTGTGAATGTATTGATTATTCTCCTAGATTTCATTCCAGAATAGTCAGCTCAAATCAAAGCCAGACTTTAGGGCTTTTTGTCTTTAGGTTACAAAATTTAATTTATTTTCTGACACAGAGTTAAGACTTGTATCTTTGAATTAACAAAAACTAGAAGTTTCCAGGCTGTTCTGTTTTTTGTTTGTTTGTTTCTTTTTCTCTTTTAATATCTCGTTGCAGAATTTCTGACCATACTATCTGGAATACTGGAATAACAGTTTTAGCTGGTCCTATTCAAGAAAGAAAGAAGACTTATACAGAAATGGGTAGGTAGAAAGGCTTCTAGAATAAAGAGAGTACATCTTATAGAGGAAACCAGTCTTACCTGTGTAGCCTAAGAGGGTCATGATTGATATCCATAAATATATTTTGAGGGTAAATGCTTATGAGGGAACTCCCACCAAGCTACATGACTAAACTAAATCTACTCTTTTAGTCTGAAGCCATTACTCCTTGTCCTCTTGCTACACTCCCTGATAAAGAGTCCCTCCACAGCTTTCCTATAGGTCCCCTTTAGTTATTGGAAGGCAGCTTTCTCTTCTCCTGGCTGAACAACCCCATCTCTCTCAGCCTGTCTTCATGGGACAGGTGCTCCAGCCCCTTTATCATCTTTGTGGCCATCATCTGGACTCATTCCAATACTTCCATGTCCTTCTTCTGCTGGGAGCCCCAGAGCTGAATACAGTGCTCCAGGTGGGGTCTCACAAGAGCAGAGTAGAGAGGGAGAATCTCCCCCCTTGCCCTGCTGGCCACGCTTCTTTTGATGTAGCCCATGGTATGGTTGGGTTTCTGGGCTACAAGCGCATATTACTGGCTCATGTCAAGCTTCTTGTCAACCAGATCAATATAGGCATCTTCTAAAGAAATAACATTTCTTATAATTTGAACAGGAAAAAAAAATAATAAAAAAAAGAAAAACCTTTGCCCAAATCTTCAAAGAGGATTTCAGTCTGGTGATGTAACATGCATATCTGAAAGTAATATTTCCAGTAAATCAATATTCACCTGAAAAATATAGGCTGACTTTGTTAATGTTTTTCTCCTTCCTGCTGAATTGTTCAAGTTTCGAAAACAAATACTATGTACTCTACAGACACAATGTTTGTGAAAAGTGTTTTTATAATTAGTAATGTTCCTTGAATGAGTGAAGTGGATATAAAAAACATGATTTCTATATGTTATTTCTGACACTCCTACTGCCCTTTGAATTTGAACCTTCCTTTTCGTTATCTTTTCAAACTGATTGTGGGCCTGGCCTCATCTGAAGTACAAATACAACTCAATGAAAACTCGGTAGAGGCAAAGAGGAGAGTGGAAAGTAGAATTTGTGCATTTTAACTGTTGTTTGAATTGATATAATATACTCAGGTAATTGAAGTGGAGTACAGTATGCTTTCTGAAACAAACTCTGAATACAGAATACTGCTAATGTTCTTGTAATTCATTTCTTCCTTTCCACCTCTTCATCTTACCACGTTCTTTAGCGGCAGTTGCATTTCTTTCAAGCACGCTTTCTTATCCACATTATATGTTATTCTAGGTCTTTTATTTAGGATTTTTCACACATCCTTCACATCTCCTTTACAGTCTCTGGTCAATAACTGCTAAGACCTATATACTCCTCTACACTTCATGGCTATTCCTTTATCACATGCATTTTCTGTTGCCTGAAGGTAGATCTGTACAATTTTTTGCTATTGAAATCTGTTTCTCCCCCGCCCCCCCCTTTCTTTTTTTTTTCTCCCCAAGCAGATAGAAGTGTGTAAATGTGTCTAAAGACTGAGAGTACCATTAACTTGGTTTTTACAGAGCCATCAGAGACACAATGTCTCTCTGTCTCCTTTTCAACTAAGCTGAAAAAAAACCAAAAACTTCACAATACAAGTAAATCAACTTTAGCACATTATTGTGTATACCTTATAGCCCTGACCACTGGGCGGGGGGGGGAAGAAGGGAAAAAAAAAAAGAAAAGATGTACTTCTGCTGCTGTGCATCAATCTTTTTCTCTTTGCAAGAGAACACCATCCTGAAGTCATACACAAGCTGGATTTACATTATTCCATTAAGTATTGATTGCAATGTTTGAAGCCTTTATTGTTGTAATTTATCAGAGCTTTTTCCACTGTGATGGGTAGAAAATAATACTGCCTGGCTACAGCTTGTTGTGCACACTGCAGCTGATAGGGTGAAAGTGGTTGAGAAGGGTAGAAGGGTTTCAATTTTTTTTTTTTTTTAATAAGTACATCAGTTCAGAAAGGAGAGCTGCTTGCTCAATACCTGGCGTAATATAGAGAACATTCAATCTCCAATTGAACATACAGAACTGAATTAGAATAATTTTGCACAGGGATCTGAATTAGAATAATTTTACAAAGGCTAGATGCCCTTCTATTACTGCATCTCTATGATACTAAATTCAATAAATGCCAAAGATTAGCAACTTTTTTTTTTTTTTTTTTTTTTTTTTTTTTTTTTTGGCAGAGAAGGATGTTCAGTGTTATTATTTTTATCAGAGCTCATCTAGGCTCCCTGTTTAACTTCAGTCTGGAGTTATTGCTTCAATAAAACATAAGATTAAATTTAAAAAAAGAAATTGAATATAGTCAGCAATATTTTAAACAAATGATCCTGCAACTGAATGAAAAACTACATAGGCATAAAGGAGCCTAGGCTGTTTTCTGAGACATTTCACACAAGTTTCCTGTTCTTTTAACATGTTCTTCATAAATGATGACTTGGAAGATTACAATTCTGGAACACATCTGTGTCAACTCTTAATCAAAATATTGCTTATTTACACACATATTTATACATTCAAAAACAAGTCTGAAAGGTGTGACAGAGAAATCCAAGCCACTAGTATGGTTTTGTCTGGGCCAGATACTGGTTGAAGTAAATTAACATCACTACATAAAACCTATATCATATCTATTAAAATTTTGGTTTAAATTAATATGAAAAATTAAAACATCAAGACTACTGTCTACCCCAATCTCTTACAAGATTCTTGTACATCTGAGCTACAACTTTAATAGTAATGTTTTGGAATTCATATAGACAATGATGTCATTGCTAACCCATAGGAGTGCCACTTGATCATTGAAGTCATCCTGCTGCAGGATTTGTGGAGATCCTCATCCGTATCATGTTCAGCTATTTTGCCACTTAAGAACATGAAACACCATAAAAGAGGTCTATAACTTCATTTAGTTTCATTGCTGGTGATTTTCTTTCTTGTCAACATTTCAAAGAGATTCTGAGATACAGGCTTGTAAGGGCTGATTCAAGGGCAATTACAAAGCACCCACCCCTCACCCCAGTACAAGAGAGACTTGAAAACAGAGAGTCCAACAGAGGGCCACCAGGATGCAAGGTGATAAAGGGACTGGAACACCTCTCCTGTGAGGAGAGGCTGAGCGTTGATTCTGTACAGCCTGCAGAAGAGGAGGCTTGGGGGCAACCTTATCAATATGTATTTGTCTGAAAGGAAGAGGACAGAGCCAAGCTCTTTTAAATGGTTCCCTGTGACAGGACACTGATAGAAGGAATGGGCACAAACTGTAATACAAGAGGTTCTGTCTGAACATCAGCAAGCACTTGTTTACTGTGCAGGTGACAGTGAACTGGAACAGGTTGTCCAGGGAGATTGTGGAGTCTCCCTCCTTGGAGATCTTGAAAAGCTCCTGGGCAACCTGCTCTAGATACCCTTGCTTGAGCAGGGAGGTCAAACCAGAGGACTTCCAGAGGTTGCTTCCAACCTTAATCATTGTATGATTTTGTTATTCTGTGAAATCCTCAAATCAACAAGTGAGGGAAATCATTCAGGAAAGTGCTTTAGAGGACCAATAACCACTACTGACACTTCCAATTTATTTTTTTCCAAAGATGTGTTAAGATCTGTCACACAGAGAAGATTCATCACCTATGGATAGAAGGAAAGACAGCTACTTCCCTTCAGTTGAAAGCTGGTGTATTTGGTACCTACTTTCCCTATAAGACAGGAGGACTGTGTCACAGCCATTGAACTTTTAAGATTTGGTGGCTCCATAACAGCTTAGTGGCTTCTGTAAATGTTACTAGGAGACATCAATACAAGCTGTATCTTTCAGAAGAAACCTGGGATTCTGCTAGACGACAGGAAACATTGAGAGCTCAGCACTCAGTGTTGTAGTGTTGAATATCTGCTGTGGAATTCGCTCTTGAGCAATAGCAGAAATACCCAAGGATTCCCTAAGGATTCTCATGAATACTGCTTTATACAAAATTGAAATGTTTCCAGAGCTTAAGCTTAGGGCTCACATGTAGGACAATCCTGTATATCCTCTACTTGCAAATATGAACCTGAAAGTTGCTCTGTCAGCCAACATCCCCCAAAAATAATATCATACTTTTACATACCTATTTTTATTGGAATTTATTTAAAGTTTAATACATATTTTTAACTTTATTAATGATATTTTAAACGCCTTTGTCTATCAAAAACGGATGGACAGTTCAGCTCAACACTTTTTTTTTTTTTTTCTATCCAGATGGAGTAGTGTCAAGTCCAAGCTCTGAGACAGAAATTTCTAATTTCATTGGAGATCCATGATATTAGTAGAAAAATACTACCTTGTTTTCTTCTTTGGGAACAATCTGGCAAAAGTCCACCTGAATATGCTGAGAGCACTCTTGGCTAGCACAGCTGACAATATCAGTCTGTGAAAAGCTTCTGCAGAGGGACTGATGAAATAAAATCCAAACCCTTTGCTTCACAGTTTCACATTGGCCAAAATATCTGTCTTCTTGGAAAAGTACATTCTCTGCCACGTGAAAGAGTGACAAAGTTGATACTCAGACTGGCAGAAACATTTGTGGGAAAGTGTGCTGGAATCCCTTCAAGAGCTTCTGCTGACAGCATAGCCCGGCATTTACAATGTAGAGCAAGGCTAAAATTTGCAGTGAGGCTCTATGCATTGTACATCCTATGGAATGTATGCCAAGAAAAATACAGTATCAGAATTATCTGTGAATTTTAAGACAGTGTGAAGAGGAGTGAAAACATATTATTCTCTACACCTTCTAGGAAACATTATATTATAGGTTTATCCACTCAGTTTTTCTGTGTAAACGTTAGTAATGCAATAGGCTTTCGGTGCTTCTTGTGCCAAAGCTGTTTTTTTTTTTTTTTTTTTTTTTTTTTTTTTTTTTCTCCAGGATCCTATGTCTTTGTAGAAGTCTCAAATTGTAGAAGTCTCCATCAAAAAAAAGATGGAATCGAATAATTGAATTCAGACTACCAAAATAAGAACATCAAGGGCAATTAAATTGCCGAGTTTTTAGGAGAAATGAACACTGTGTGTTTAGGAATTGTGTTGAAAATAGAAACCTTAGGTCAATGAAATATTTTGCACATAATCCTAACAGTAAATTTCTTCTGGGAAAGTAAGTTCTTTCATGATACTAGCTTGTATCTTATTAGCCAGATTTATTTCACTGGTGAGAGTCATCACTTATGCTTGGGAAGATTTTTTTGCGTGTCTATTATTATAAGACTTTGAATTGCCTCTACTTCAAAACCGATCAACAATCATGAAAAAATAATAAAAAAAAAAAAAAAATCAAACTTCACTTAATAGTCATGTTGAATATTTTTATATTTTATTTAACTTCTTGTGTTCCAGCATATCTCTGTGTTGGAAACTGAGCGAATGTCTAACTCAAAACTCATCTTGACAAGTATAATGTTCAGCACGTGTCACAGAATTTGCATTAAGTTCAGTTGCAGACTTTTGTTTTTGGGATGCCCTTGAGAATTTTGCTTACCTAAGGAGGATGGGACAGTCTGTAAGAATAGGAAATGGAACTTGAATAAAAGTGAGAGGCCTTTTCTAGCAGAACATAACAGTCATTCAGCCTATAGTTATATTGAAATTATCTGAAATAATTTATGAGATGCTGTCCAATAAACAGAGTTTATCATCTAAAGAGCCACATAGAAAAAAAATCATTGAAGAAAACTCTTGTAAGGTTAAAGTGTAAGTGTGAAAAAAGGCTATAAATCTTGAATTGATGAAGCTAATCTTCTAAAATATGTCTTCCTAGGCTTAAGGAATTATGATGTTTTGGGCTATTACACAGACTTCTACCTGCAACAGAAATCCTGAAATTGTACCTTTACCAAGCATAGAAATCTAGAGTTAGTTCTCTACACATTTTTAAAATGGAAGTCCATGATTTCTGTTACTCCTCATAAAATTAATTCTTTGGCAAAACCAAAAAACAATCAATTATAAACAACAACAAAATGTCTTTATGTCAGTATTTCAGTTTAGTGATAGACATGTTTTGTTGAACAGGTGGATCAGCATGTTATTTCATGTTACAATAATTCTGATTTTAAATGGCTACTTTGTGATATTCCAAATACTTCTCAACAAACACAATAGACCAGTAAATACAATGGGGATTATTAGGTTCTGCAGTTTTTCTCAACTTTCTCTCCATGTGTATCCCTCAAACAGCTCCACTGGTACAAGTTCACTGAACCAAATTCTGGTTTGGAGCCCAAAGCAAAGGAAAATAAAATGACTCCCAAGCAACTACTTCTCATCAAGTCCCACATTTTTCATGCAATAAGAGAAAACAGAGAATTATTCCATGCAGGTGTGATGAGCAGTCTTCTTTGAATATCTGAGTACAAATATGGAGGACAAGAAGACAACTGGAATGAAAAGAAAATGGAAATGCCAGCACTGACTAAAAATAAATAAGAATGAAAAAAGTTAAAGTGGTGGGAATCAAAATGTGTTTCTGTGTATAAGTTAAAAAGAGAAAGCAAGAAAAATGAAGAGACTCCTGAGTAAGGATCATAACAGAGGTGATAATAAGTACTCTTTTCTCCTATTAGCCTGTTTTTCTTGGCAGATCTTCTATCCTCAAACCAAGCATGCTATAGTGACAATACATTATTATATATTAATACCAGTAACAGTACAATAATTCCTGAAATAAAGTTACTTTTAGATATGATAAAGATAGTTTTTGCAATATAAATATTCTTGAAATAATGCAGATAGTTTTATTCTGAGGGAAGAAAAATGTGTAATAGAGAGAATTATATATGCACAGAATTTTTCATAATATTTCAAAAGTTCATTTTGGCAAATAGAACTGGAAAATCAAGAACTTAGATTGAGACTTTGAGAAAGGACAGTAAAAGTATCTGGGAAAGTCTATTCAACTTTCAAAATTCATTCCTGAGCTTTGTGGTCAGGCAGTGAGGTGGTGACATCTATGCACAGACAATGTACGACTCTCCTTAAATACTCTGGTAGATATATCTTGATTAGTAGTTCTCTGAGGTTGTTTTACAGTGAGTTGAAATATTGGTAAAACAATCTTTCTAAAATTTCCAAGCTTTTTCAAAGAGACTTCTCAAGTAATCTGTCCCAGCATACCAAAAGTTTTGAAAATTTCTTTATGCTGCCAACACTTTCAAGTTGTCTTGGTGCTGCTTTTAATCTTTCACAGACCAAGGCACAAAAATAGGAAAAGGAATCAAAGTTGATGATCTATATTTGTGTTCATTCTGTTATGAATTAGACATGAATACATGCTGGAATACAACTTGAATAAAAGTTCAAAATATTCTAGTTTTAGCAATTTATTTATTTTTTTCCTGACAGGAACTACCAGTGAAAGTAGGCTGTGTACTTTGCTTCTGGGATGGCATCATTATCTGAATCAGTCAGCAACAAAACTGACCTCAGTCAGTTTTTGATATAGCTCTGTTTTTAACGTCTGCAGACCCACTCTCTAGACCACTTGTATCTAAGTCTAGAAAGCTTGGAACATGTTTAAGTACACCCAGTATACATTTGTTTCTGTAATTAATACCCAGGAGAGTTGTGAAACCTGAATAATAACAATAAGGAAAAAAAGAAAAAAAAAAAGAGATTATGAAACAGTAATAATAATAAAGTAACCTCTCCTGTAAATAGATAGATAGATAGATATAGATATATTTTGCCAACAAGCTACGTAATTCCATGGAACTAGGTAATTCCAAAGTAATTCCATAGTGGTACCATGGAACACCTTCTTGAGTATTAGATATGTTGAACAGTACTATTTTTTCAAATCTGTTTGTAAAACCTGCTACATACCAGTATTTTGAAGAGAACTGAGGGTAGGAGGGAGGGCATTTATGAAGAAAGCATATAACGCCATTAAGTACATTTACCCTTCTTCCTGCAACTTTCCTTTTAATCCCTTTTCTTCTGGTGTTTCCTTAATTTATTACTTTATTTTCTGGCAGCTGTATTAAATGCTGGAGAGTCAATACTTGTTCCATTTTCAATGAGTCATGTTCAGGTAATTATTTCAGGCTCCAAACATTTTGATGTGGATTTGTAAGTTTAGTTACAGAGTTGAGTAACTAATCTACCACCACTATTGGGAAACAGCTGGAATTATGTATGTCAGATTTGATCTCCCTCAGATTTATAACCATACCGGGCCATATATATGCAATTAAAATGTTTTGTAACTAATACATATTTACATTTTAATAATATATGTGAGAAAAAATCCACATATATTTCCATCCTCTAACACTTATTATTCTATAAATTCACTTTATGTTTCATGGTATATAGCTATGAGAATCCTTTGTACTTGAGAGAAGGAGGACAGACAGTTCCATGAAGTCTGAAAGATACTTTAAAAGGTTTAAAGCAGGATGGAGTCCACTAAGTTTTTAAGGAAATTGGTACAAGTTTTCAGTCCTCCCTATTACTTTCTCCTTCTCTTCCAAAAAGAACTGAATCGTAGAAATAGCAACTACAGTTACTATGTGACTTTTGAAAACCAGAAATATTAAGTAATGTGAAAATAATTGAAGTATGGAAATCAATTCCTACTGGTAGCTCTTTAAAATAAAAATAATAATTAAAAAGCAATTAAAAATTAAAAAATATATGTTTTCATACAACATATTTCTGTGATTAGTCTTACTCAACATTTTTAAATAGGTAGGGGATAGCATGAGATTAGCAGAGAAGTAAATCAAGAGAGCCAATATGTGAAAGAAGTAAATATGGGAGCAAGATATCTTTCGGACAAAAATATGGTATCTGTGGGCTGATGTCTGCAACGCAATCTGAGATATGCATGACACAGGAAGATCATCAGAGCCTTATCTTTTAAGTTGTTTGCAAGTGGGTTTGAAAGCTATTAGATATTTATTTATTGCTGGCATAGTAATACATGACAGAAAGAAAAGGCTAAGACAGGGAAAAGATGAATTTTTTGCTCAGAATCAGAAAGGGGTAAGCTAATATGAAATTCAGAAAGTAGGTTGAAAATAAAATAAATTAGTGGAGAAACTAAACAAAGAGAAATTGGAAGTTATATCTGTTCTAAATTTATTCTGTTATTAATCAGTATTCTGGTTCCCCAAGACTTAAATAAATCTTGACATCTGTTTATCATCTGTCATGAACGGCCTTGAAAAGACAACGAAGTAGGTGTTTGCACTTAACTGAATATGCAGTGGAGAAGCTCCCCAACATTCTTTATTTTAATTTATAAAAATGGAATTTGAAAATTGCTAATTCTGCAGCAGCCCAGAATGGGACTTGAAAAGGCAGTAAGACAAGGAGGAGGAATATGGAGAAACTGTGATGACTTTTATGGGTTAAGCAGTCACTTTGCAGCTCTTTTGAGTGAAGGTTGAGCAAAAAGACCGCTTACTCTTTTTCCCCTCCCCTACCCTCCCCTCCCCTCCCCTTCTCCCCTTAGAAAAATGGACTTTCTTTTTTTTTCTCATGGTTTATTTCAGAGAATTGAGTTCCAGTAGGAAGAAGAAAATAAGTTAAATTATTGAGGAATGAATAAAGAGATGGTATAGGCAGGATCAAGATAAGGATGAGTTCTGGCAATGCTTCAGAGGAAGAAAACAGCAGTCATACACTGAGAGAGATGTAAACATAGGAATATGAGGGAAAATATCTTTGGGTCAGGAAAAATTAAGTGCTTAAACATGTTGGTTCCTTTCTGTTGTGAGATCACAGAGTTGGTCCTTCAAGCCGACTGATCTGTATTAAGATAAAAGCTAATTCATTCCTTCCTTTTAAATAAGTTAAATAAAAAGATCTGTGCTCTATTGTTTCTTCCTTATCCAGCTCTTAAATCCACCTACTCCCACAAATCCCAAAATTACAATTCTATGTGAAATTTACATATAAGAGACAGAGAGAGATGGAATGAAATGCTGATGTTCTTTTGTTTGGCGGTTTGGTCCATTTACTTCTTAATCCTGGAAGTTAGGACTTTATATATATATATATAATGTATGTTATATTATATATATATTATAATATATACTATATATAATATATATAATATATTATATAATATATTATGTAATGTATTATAATATATTATGTATATAGCAAAACTATAGAAGAGATGGTACCGTAGAAATTAGTAAGATATTTGTAAAACTTTTATTGATTAGTAAACAATTTGAATTAGAGCTGTTGAAACTTCACTCTCTGGTTTCTTCTTATCATGTCAAGGAAACACAAAACAGTGAAATTCTGACACAGTGATCTCACTCCAAATGCTATATTATCTCATTTTGAAGGTGGAGAGATTTGATATATTAGCTTCCATGAGACTAGTGTGTTTCACAGCAGCTTTACATCTTGTTTTCTTTTTTCTATATTTGTTTTATCTGAAGACCAGGGGATGAACAGCAGTGAACTTTCCAAGCTTTCTGAAAACAGTGTACGTAAGGTTTTTTTAGCGGAAACTAGCAGAATAAAAGCTTTGAATGTCCAAAGTTCAAAAAAAAAAAAAAAAAAAAAGAAAAAGAAAAAAGGACTGGTAAGTGAGTAAAACAAATAACATGTGATCTTAAAATGATTAATTATTCAAACCCCAAAGCCTATAATTTGTGCAGCTTAATTCTACCTTATTGCCAAATATTGCAATAAAAATAAGTGCATATTCTTCCCCTTCCCATTCCCCTGCCCATTGTTATACAGTAAAAAGAACACCTTATTTGGGAAAGTTTTTTAAAATGCCCATAAACTTATGCAAATTCATGGTGGTGATAAATCTTATTTATGTATATGTGTTGGTTTTTTTTTTTTCTGTCATCAGGCAAAGATAACTTGATGGTTCACATATCATAGAGCATAACTTCTTCATGTAAAATAGAATGTCCTGCTTCACAGAGTTAGAAAAGTTTTTGCAAGATCTTTGTCTCATCTTTTAAAAAGACTGATTGCAATTTCTCTACTTTTTCTTAGCCCATTACAAAATGTTGGCCTTATTCTGTGTCTCAGTTTACTTATAATTAAGTTAATAGTATCTGCTTGCTAAATTTCTTAATGTTTGTAATTTCTTAATGTTTGTAAAGTACTCTGAGATTTTTATTAGGGACTATGTTGCAGAAGAAGTGAGATTAAGGTATTTATTATTGGCCTATATGTAATGCTAAAGAACTCTGAGACAGTTGAGAAAATCAGAAACTCTGGTTTTGCATAATCTGTAGCTGTAAACACATTTCTAGCTTTTATTTTTGCTCTACGAGTGCTCAAAGCATGTTAAAACTGCCTTGAAGCATCAACTCTGAAGAATTCTTCAGAGCTTAGAGAATGAAATGAGCAACACTGCTGATTCCCAGCCTTTTTAATTTGACTCTGTCTTGCTTGGAAAGTGCTCTTCTCTGGCTTTTCTCAAATGTGCTCTTCTCTTTCTTCCCATTAAGGTCATATAAACCATTTTTATATTACTGTCATACACGAAAGCTGTGATATAAACTCTCACGTGTCCATTTATCATGGAACTAGAATTCAAAATGTAAGCTGATCTGAACAATACGGTAATTGTATGAGGATGAAGGTTAGACGTACCATGTCTGAAACAACTGAAACTGTAGTTAATGGAAGTACTATAGAGTAATAGAAAATTATAGAGAAATAAATATATATATGGATACAATTGTGAGTATTAAAACAAAACAAAAAACAAAAAGTAATGATCATCTACACATTTTTAATCTGTAATGATATTATTATTGGACAGTAAACGTAGATATAGTTTAATAATGAAAGTTAAATATGTTATTTTATTCAGAAGTCAAAATAATTATTAAAGTATCAACACATGAAAATATGGCATTAGGTATTTCTTAAGTGACAGCAGAGTGGGGGCATTGATTTTGTCTAAAAATAAAATGTCATACAGACCTAGCTAAAGGAAGCCTACTGAGGAGAAGGCTTAGCTGGCCTAATTGCAAGGTTGGACATGATGTCTTTACATTTGCTCTTTTCCAGCCCTGCATTCAAAGCCTTTGAGCTACACATGTCAGCCTTCTGAGCTCTAGTTGAATGCCTGTTCATGTCCTCAACTGCTTAAGAACACAGTTCTCCCTTAACATGAAACTGTAAAAGTACTGTTCATCTACATATACTGAATTATCTGTGATAAAGCTGTTGGATATACATGATTTATTTGCAAGTAGGGCTGCAATATACCTTCCATTATCTTGCCTTCAGAAAGTTTTAATTGTCTATGTTTGATTATATTTAGGCACAGAATTTCACTTTCATAAAAGGAGGATACTAGGTAAGGAATTTTTAATATTCCTAGCTTAAGACACAAGATGTGTTCAGAGTGCAACAGGAACAGAATATTAGTGGTTTAGTGACTTTTCAGAGACCTTTTTTCTAAGGCAATAATGTTGTTTCAGCTGTCCAGAATAAATATATAACATAACGGTGCTTCATAATTAAAGGACAAATAAAAAAATGTATGAAAGTATATATAAATGCATAAAAGCTTACATAAATATATAAAACCATAAAAACATAAATATAAACACTTTTTAAACATATTAATAAGTTAGAGAATGAGGGGAAGTTTCGCAAAAGGACAACTCTCAGAAATAGTCTAAAGGCTATTAATAAAAGAAAACCAACTTAATCCAGAGATTGTTTTACATGCGACTACAGAAAGATCCTAAATGCACAAATGTTTATATGAAAATATTTGATTGGAAATAGTGACAAGATTAACATAGAGTTTTCCATCGTAGAGTTTTCCATGTAACAAATTACAGAAGTTTGCCACATTTAACTTGGAATGGACATTTTTTCCTTTCTCATATTAAGGTGCAACCTGACTTACAACTGACTGTGTACCCAACTGGTTTTTGACATACTGTATTTTCAGCTGAGTGTATCAGTATACTGAGATCATCAGCCTAAGCAAACTGATGTTTAGTAACTTCTGTAGGCTGACACGAGTGTTTTGCAGGAGTGTACAGTAGTAAGCTGGAAAGGTGCAGTTTCCCATAAGACTTAGATTACTCGTAGTAAAGTATTGACCATGTCCCTTTTTCTGATGCCATAAAGAAGTCTGTGGTTTTGCCTTTCCAGAAATTACCAACTTCAGACTGAAGCAGAAACATGTAGTTCTGAGTGAAGTGTGAATTAAGAGGGAAGGATTTAACTAGCCAGCATCTTTCATGTTCTGGAGTCCTCCCTCCTGCCAGAGATCTATCATTCTTTCTGCAAGATTGTTTCTGTGTCTTGGATTCTCTCATTTTCTCCCACTCTCCCTCTCCCTCTCCCTCTCCCTCTCCCTCTCCCTCTCCCTCTCCCTCTCCCTCTCTCTCTCTCTTTCTCTCTCTTTACCTTAACCACTATAAACCGTATCCCTAAAGTTACAGCAAAAGGGAAAAAGGTCACTTGATCTTGATTTTCATTATGAATATAGACCATGAATGAAAGGCTTCAGGATCCTTCTGACTCTGGGTTTATCTTATGTTGGTCCCTATCTTATGCTCTAGTGTTTTGTATGAAACAGATCTTTTGTTTGAGAAATGTGCTTTTAGTAAAGGTTTCAAACTGAACAACTAAGTTTCAGGTGTACTTATCTGCAAACTTCATATTCTGTAGACCTTTTGTATGTTTTGGGAAAGGCAAGTAAAGCACTCCCCTGATGTCTGACCATGTCCAAACAACCCTAAATTATAGCTAACAGGTTATACATAATCCAGAAATCTGTTGGCGAAGGAAAGAGAAGGAAAAGTCATTTCTCATGTAATCCAGGGAAAAAATATGTTGCATTCCTTTAAAGGACAGTAGTGCTTCTCACTTCTCACCATCACCAGGATTGTTTTGATCCTTCCAGCCTCGTTGAGAGTTTTCTATGCCATGGCGCAGCCCCACATTGAACTGTGTACTCTACCCAGGATTAAAACAATGTCCAATCAGAATCTTCTCCATCATTTTCCCCCACCTTCCCTGAATACTTTAAAATCAATTCCTGTTTGTCATAAGCACCTGGTATTACTACTGGAAATACATTCCCAAATGGCGGTTGTTACTTGGTTGACTGTTACAGCTGCATATAGAATAGCTGGGTAAAGAAAGAAAGAGTTTGTCTTTTTTCTTCTCTATTAATTAAAAGATCAGCTTAGGAAGTTCAGGCCTGTGATCACTAAGGACCTTCTTGTCTAATGTTTATAATAGTGGAAATGAAGCAATGTGAAAAGACTGCTTTCTCAGCGGAGAGAAACTTAACTGGTGCTGAGCAGATGGAAACATTTAAGAAAGAGGTATTCTGTATATGTTTGAAATGATTGCATTTTCTAAATGAGGTACAATTTACAATTACAGCCATGAAATTACATATAACAGAGAAAGGTTTGTATTCGTACCACAGAACTTTGTAGATATAATTTTCCAAATTGTTTCCTAATACAATAGTATTTAGGATCTAAATTATGTGATTTTGGTGTAACTTAAGTCATTTAGGTACCAGGGAATTTCATTTGCCATCTATGTTTCAGATGTGTCAATGAAGTACAATGTGATACATACAGGGAAAAGGTGGAGCTGAGAGCATGAAGTACAAAGCAATTCAAATTTCATTAAATGGGCTACTAGTTGTCTCTGATGAACCACGTAAGCCTTTCTCTTTGCAAAAGGAATCTGTGCAAATAAGTATCATATCTTTGTAAACAGTAATAAAAATGATATACATAAATATTTTTCCTGCCCTAACTCTCCACCCTTTAATCCATTATCTCTAGAGGTTTCTTCTAACCTTCATTCACATGTAAATGTCCATAAGGTTCCTCAGAAAAAAAAGACTGGTGATGTAGGTTATATGTAAATTAGTTAAGCCTGCACCTCCATATAAGGTCTTTGCATGGTAAAAGCATCAGCTGGTCAGTACATCTCTGTGTACTTGCCAAACAAGCATTCACAGATAAATTTATCTAACAAGGTATCCTCAGGTGGAGGAATCACAGAACTTGATCTTCTATCAGGATACTGTTTCCCACATCCTCCAAAGATCTCAAAGTTATTTGTGTATGTTAATTAATAAGCTCATAGCCTCCCCTAGAAAGAGATACAGTTAAAAATTGTTTTCAAGACAGGAGCAAGGAGTACAAACTGTACCATAGGGACAATTCCTGATGTGCCATTCCAACCTTGCAAGGTTGGAATCTCCCCTAAAGAAGGTCAGTGAAGATGCAGGTCCCAGTGAAAACTCAGCATGTCTAGTAGGCAAATTTTTCTTCAGAGATTTAGAATCTGCGTTGACTAAAACAACAGTTGTATATATCAAATTGTTTCTTGCTCATGCCCTGAGCAGCAGCAGTCTTGTCTGCACAATGAGGTGTTCTTTTTTTTTTTTTTTTTTTTTTTTTTTAGTTCAGAGATTAAATTAAGATTAAATTAATTCACAAATGTTAATGAGGTGCTCAGTTTCTGACAGAGCTGATGAGGATGGAGGCAGTCTGCAAGACAATGCAGAGTGGGCTGACAGTGTGCCTATGGAGAGTACCAGCAGGTGCCTTGAACCATACATCATCGGTAATTAGCACCAATGTCTAGAGGTCTTGTACAGTGCCAATGCATGTACTGCATCAGCCTTAAATCTCAAGGTTTATGGATTACCAATAGCTGTCTTCCTTGAGCACAATCCTTGAAGATGGTTGCTGAGGAAGTCACTGTGGACTTTCCTTGCAGTTCAGTGGGGAGGAAAAGAGTGGACTTCAGCTGTTCACTGATTTGATATTTAATAAAAATATTGTGAGGTAGAAAATTTGTATTTATTTATTTATTTATTTATTTGTAAAATCTCATTGGGATGGATTTTGATTTTGATTTGAGGACAATACACTTGAAACAAAAATCGTATGTCCACCATTTTTATCTTTTCTGACAAAAAATTTGGAGTAATTCTGGTGTGAGGTTCAAGGAATTGCTATATTTTTGCAACATCAACAACAACAATAAACAATAACCACCACAACCCTAGAGCCCCCAAGCTGTGAAGCTATTGGTATGCTATAATTCTTAGTGTTTGTACAAAGTAGTTTGCCTGTGACTGAAGCAAAATTCCAGAATTCCCTCTGTTGCTTCCAGATGACCATCTCTTATCAGCCTGTAAAGAAGATATTGGGACAGAATTTGTAGACAAGGGAAAATACCAAATGCTACTCTCCATGGTTTCATTGCATGCAATTTTGGCTTTGCTGCTTTAATTGTGGCATTGGTCCATACTCTTGGACTTGTGTCCCAAAATGAACAGATGTATTATGGACCTCTTGCTTTTAACTGGCATGTACTATCATTTCTGTGAAGATACTGCTCCTGGTAATGATAATTTTAATCTGACTATTGATTTAAAGGCCTCTGTTGAATAGTTTTGTGTATAAGAAAGACATTAAGACATAATACAGTATATAAAATATATTTATATAAGCAAGAAGAAAAAAAAATTGTTCTCACCAAATGAATATGTTAACATTTCTAAACTTTAAATGCTTCTCAGTCTTGCAAATTACTTGGGTGAAGAATCAAAATGCAATGCAAAATTCTGTAAATATAAAGCATCTACCTACTTGTCATTGGCAACAATTCAGAGTATTCATTCAACTTTTAAATTACCTAATTACTTAAATTTATGATAAAAGCATTTCACAAGTATAAGAGTCAGGTTGGACTGCTCTTGAGCCAAGGACTAGGTAAGAGAGCTAGAAGCTGGAGAACAAGCAGTACTTACTGACTGCAGTCTCTGAAACTGCAGATTCAAACAGATTGTATTTATGGCCTTTGAGGCACAGACATAAGTTTAATGATTAAAATGAGTGTGCAGTTCTAACACTCACCCAAATTTATTCCAAGTTGCTGATAGAATACATTAAAGTAAGAAAATATCTAAAGAAAAACTGTTTGGCCTCTGCAGAAGACAATGAAACTCAACATTTTAATAAGTTGTTTCCCAGCTTTGAAGAGGTAATGTCTACACTGGTAAAATGAGTAATTTTAGAAAGAAACTGTCATTGTGTCCCATTTTCTGGTCAGAAAAGTAGAGAAAATCTGGAAAGGCCTGCAAAGCCTGAAAAAGGAGTCATCTGGTGCCTGATAAGGAGAGAAAAACATCCCCTTCCTGTACATTCTCTGCTGAACTTGGGAGTTCTTGCAGTGAGAATGTGACCTACATTTTTTTTTTTTTTTACATAGGTAGTGACTTGGACTAAAGTACTAGCTATTTAGAAAATGTAAAACTATTCTTATCAGATCAGAGCTACATGAAGAAGAATTTAATATTTGTAATGTTTATATAGAGATTTATCTCAGAGCCACTTCTCTCATATGTATTATTTCCTGGTCTAATCTAATATTTGCTTGAAATCTTTCTTGTGTTCAATACTTTTTAGAACCGTAATAAATAATCTAATTCAATTTAGAAAATAATAATGTTTTCCTCCAGATTCTAATAATCCCATGATACAATCTGTCCCAGTTATAGTAACATGTAGTAATTTCCTTTCCTTTTCAATTTCTTTTCCCAGTTCTTTTTTCTTCTCAATTATTATTATTATTCTGTATATAAGAAGTTCTATTGGTCAAAGGGTTGGAAAGGGATAGCAGGGCCTTTCTGAATTCATGGTTTCATCGTATCTTTTTCAATGTATTCCTTTAATGTACTAGATTTTAATCCTGAAAAATTATGCATAACTATTAATGGATATTAAGTGATGCCCAGAGCAAAATTTTCATATTTACATTTACAGATGTAAGTAATAAAGGTCCTTTAAAAGGGAGCTGTGTGGTTTCTTCCACCTTTTTAGGTACTTAAATAGGAGTTGCACATTTTTTATTAGCACATGTATACCATAGTAGACACATGAAGAAATTTTTTTCCTTTAGAGTTTTTTTTGCAAGACTAATGTCAGTGCAAAACACTTCTCTGTGTAATCCGAAGTCCTTCTAAGTGCTATACTGTCTAGATTCTGTTCCAGATACTTTTCAAACCACTAGGGTTCAAGTTTAAAGAAGGTGCTACAGTCACTCCCTGGTTGTTTTTAAGGCTGCATTTACTTTTCACACAAGCTTAAAAACTCTTTTTCAACATAAGTTACCAGATTCATAAGCAGAGAGTACAGATTTCTAGAAATAGCTTGGTGTTTTTACAATTTATTGTTTTATGGCCATAAGGTTGTAGAGGGAAATGAAGGAAAACAGGTTATTGTAGTTAACATGAAGATTCATAAAGTGTGCTGTATTAGCCATGTTTTCTTCTAGGGTGACGGTTAAGCTCCCAAGGCATTCAGACATGAACAGAGTGAGAACATTCTTCTTGGACTCTTGGACCTGAATCTTGAGGGCAGGGATTTGTCCTTGGGACTGCGTCTGTATTGGCTAGAGCTTTCTCAGGATAGATTTTATTATGTTCCTTCAGAAAAGGTGTTAAATTACTTAACCTTTTGGAGAATGTTATTTAGATTTATTTATTTTTTTTATTTTTATTTTTATTTTTTTTCAGGCAAGGCAGGCAGTATTCTAGCAGTGATGGCTCACTCAAGTGGCTTTTTTATACACATCCGTTAGGGTTATTTTAGCTATAAACAAATATTCTCTGTATGTGTTTGGCTATCCAGAATTCCCATGTAATATTACACAGAATGTATGCTTGCTTCTCAGCTGGGTCTGGACATTGGCTGACTTTCTCTTGTTACATATCAAGAATGCCAAGTCACATGCTCTCAATTTATCAGGTCTTCTAGAGGTGTTCTCTATTTGTACTTCATCCACACCATCTTTCTTTATCTGCAGTGAGCACATCTACAAAACTAGCTTTGTCACTAACCTCACAGTGGCCTGATTTAGGAATGTTTGGTGATTAGAAATTTTAGCTCTTTCTCTCTATTTTAAAACTTCTGCTTCTGTGGAGTGAATTGTCATTTCTTCAGCACATATTTCCTTTTCAGTGCAATGTGAGTGTCAGGTAAAAACTGACAAAGCTTTAAATGGGTACCTTAAGGGAGTAATTACTGGAGTAATAATTTTAAGGCTAGATGGTTGTAATTTTAAATAGAAAAAAAAATACTTCAACATAAATTGTAAAACCTTATAACACTACAGGTGCATGTGTTCACTAGACATGTGAACATGTTTACATGTACAGATGTGATCTGATCTCCTGCCATCTTTTATATCTAGTTAACATGTATGGAAAACAAATTATTTTTATATATAAAAAAAATAAATAATGTTTTTGCAATGGCAATCACTGCCTCTTACAAAGACTAAGCTCAGCAAAATTGCTTCCCTGGATAGTCACTCACAGCTCATTGGAAAAATCTTGCTCTCCTAAGTCAAACAACATTTGTTTTCTAAAACAAAGGAAATTTTACTTAATATTTCTTTATGTTGTTGGGATATAATTCAGAGATCATAAAACCGTTCAGCTGAAAAATTCTTATCCTGTTTTTTTCTTATCCTATTTTTTTGTCCTTCTGTTGGCGGATTAAGTACTGTATGGTAAATGGATGTTATGCTAAGGATGCAACTGTCAATGAATCATTGATTTGTTATTACACCATTATTAGATATGCTTTACAATAACAATTCAGTAGTGAGGTGAGTGTTACAGTGTCACAGGAGTGTATCCATTTAGCAGTGTACCTAGGCATGCATCCAAAGAATGGTTGAATGTTATCCTCAGAAATTAAGTGTGCTTATATCACTCACAGAACAAAGAAAACATTCAGAATGTGGTCATAATACCCAGATAGTTAGAGGAATAATGAGATTAAAGTTGTGATATATTTTGTAAGGTATTGAAATGCATAGGAGAGAGTTTTAGGACTGCCCAACCTCTAAACCTTATTCCCAAACCTATCTTTTTCCTCTACTATAAAGAAAGAATGACTAAAGGTAGCATATTCTGTGCTTATTATTCATAGAATTGTAGAAAGGCTTGGGTTGGCCTTAAAGATCATCTAACTCCAACCCCCCTTCTATAGGCAGGGATGCCACCCATTAGATCGGGCTGGCCAAGGCCCCATCCAGCCTGGCCATGAACATCTCCAGGAATGGGGCACCCACAACTTCTCTCGGCAACCCGTTCCAGTGCCTCACTTCACTTACAGTGAAGATTTTCCTCCAAATGTCAAGTCTAAATCTAACCCCTTTTAGTTTAAGACCATACCCCTTGTCCTATCATTATGTACTTGAGTTCTTCTCCATCTTTTTATAAGACCCCTTTAAGTACTGAAAGGCTGCAATGAGGTCTCCTTGGAGCCTTCTCTTCTCCAGGCTGAACATGTCCAGCTCTCTCAGTCTTTCTTCATAAGAGAGGTGCTCCAGCCCTCTGGTCATGTTTGTAGCCCTCCTCTGGACCTGTTCTAACAAGTCCACATCTTTACTGTACTGGGGGCCCCAAACCTGGATGCAGTAGTCCAGGTGGAGCATCACAAGGGCAGAGTAGAGGGGGACAATATCACATCCCTCTACCTGCTGGCCACATCTCTTCTGATGCAGCCCAGGATACAGTTGGCCTTCTGGGCTGCAAGCATGCTCTGCTGGCTCATGTTGAGCTTTTCACGCACCAGAACCCCCAAATCCTTCTCTGGAGGGCTGCTCTCAATGAGTTCTTCTCCCAGTCTGTACTCCAGTCTGGGATTTCTCTGACCCAGGTGCAGCTCCTTGCGCTTGGACTTGTTGAACCTCATTAGATTCACATGGGCCCACTTCTCCAGCCTGTCCAGGTCTCTTTGAATGGCATCTCTTCTTTCTTTGTTATCAACAACACCATTTAGCTTTCTGTCATCTGTAAATTTGCTGAGGGTGCACTCAGTCCCACTGTCTACATCATTGATGAATATATTGAAAAACATCGGTCCCAAGACAGACCCCTGAGGGACACCGCTCGTCACCGGTCTCCACCTGGACATAGACCCACTGACTACTACTTTCAGGGTGCAGTCATCTACCTTATACACCAGATGGTCCACCCTTCAAATCCATATCTTTCCAATTTAGAGATGAGGATGTCATGTGGGACTGTGTCAAAGGCCTTACAGAAATCCAAGTAGATAACATCAGTCAGTCTTCCCTTGTGGATTGATACAGTCACTCCATCATAGATGGCCTCCAGATTGGTCAGGCACGATTTACCCTTGGTGAAGCCATGCTGGCTGTTCCGGATCACCTCCTTGTCCTGCATGTGCCTTAACACTGCCTCCAGAAGGATTTGTTCCATGATCTTGCCAGGCACAGAGGTGAGGCTTACTGCTCTGTAGTTCCCCAGGTCTTCCTTTCTAGCTTTTTTTAAAATGGGAGTGATGTTTCCCTTTTTCCAGTCACTGGCGACTCTGCCTGACTGCCATGATTTTTCAAACATGATGGAGAGCAGCTTGCTGCCTACGTCAGTCAATTCCTTCAGGACCCCGGGATGAACATCATCAGGCCTCATAGACTTGTAGTTGATAAGTTGCATCAAGAGGTCCCAAACATGCTCTTTGCTTACACTGGGAGGGATTCTGCTCCCCCAACCCCTGCCTAGCAGTTCAGGGACACGATAGATATTGGAAGCCTGAGCACCAGTGAGGACCGAGGCAAAGAAGTTGTTAAGTACCTCTGCCTTCTCCTCATCTGTCATTACCTGTTCTCCATCTTCCTTTGTCAGAGGCTCTACACTCTCCCTAGTCTTTCTTTTGTGGCCCAGGTACCTGTAGAACCCTTTCTTGTTATTCTTTGCATCCCTCGCCAATTTAGTTCTGTCAGTGCCTCGGCTTTCCTGATCCCATCCCTGCATATCCAGACAGCATTTCTGTACTCTTCCCAGGGCACATGGTCCTGTTTCCACTGTCTGTGCATTTCCTTCTTGTGCCTAAGTTTGACCAGCATGTCCTTGTTCAGCCACGCGGGTTTCCTACCTCCCCTGCTTGATTTATTGCATATGGGAATAGAGAGCTCTTGCGCTCCAAGGAAAATATCTTTAAAGAGTTGCCAGCTCTGATCAGATCCTCTGACCCTGAGGACCACATCTCCTGGGATCTCATCTGCTAATTCTTTGAACAGATGGAAGTCGGCTCTTCTGAATTTCAGGGTCCTGACTTTGCTCTTAGCCAGGCCTGTATCCCTCAAGATCACAAACTCAGCCACTGCGTGGTCACTGCAACCTAGGCTTCTTCCAGTCTTAACTTCTTTAATGAGCTCTTCCACATAGGTGAGTACCAGGTCCAGTAATGCTTCTCTGGTTGGTCTAATACCTGGACAGGAATTTGTCCTCAGTTGCCTCCAGAAGTCTCCTGGATTGCTTACTTTCTACCACGTGGCTTTCCCAGCAAACATCTGGGTGGTTGAAATCCACATCCCAGGAAGATGAGAGCCTGTGAGTGTGATGCTTCTTGTAGTTGGTGCAAGATGGTGCAAGAAGGCCTCCTCCACAGGTTCGCCTTGATCAAGTTGCTTGTAGTAGACCCCAACCACAAGATGTCCTTTTTTGGTCAGGTCCTTAATTTTTCCCTACAGACTCTCAGCCTACTCTTGGCTGTTTCTTATAGCAAACACTTCACTATCTATCCAGTTATTAAGATACAGGGCAACATCCCCACCCTTCCTTCCCTGCCTATCCCTCCTATAAAGCTTGTAGATCTCCATTCCAATCTTCCAGCTGTGTGATTCATCCCACCATGTTTCTGTGACATCAGTTAGATCATAGTTTTCTAATTGCGCCATGGATTCCAACTCCTGTTTGTTTCCCATGCTGCATGTATTAGTGTAGAGGCACTTCAGCTGGGTTATCAGCTTTGTCACATTTTCAGAACAGTCCTTCCTGATTCCTATGAGATGATTCACAATTGTTTCCCTGCTGTTTTTTAAATTGTTAGCATTCAGGTGTCACTTACAAGTACATTCCCTCCCCTGCTGAATCTAGTTAAAAGCTCTGTTAATATATCCATCCAGCTTGCTACCCAAAACGCTCTTTCCCCACTTGGCCAGGTGCATCCCATCCTGTGTAAGCATGCCCAGTCCCTCAAAAACATGCCCAAGATCATAGAATACAAAACCTTTATCCTGGCACTGGCTATGCAGCCAATCATTCATTTGATGTGTATGTTCTCCTCTGTGGGCCCCAGTCTCTGACTGGGAAGACTGAGGAGAACACTACTTCTGCTCCTGATCCCTTCAGCATCTTTCCAAGGGACATAATGACGTCCCAAGGAAGTGGTGGCATCACTGTCCCTGAGGATGTTTAAGGAAAGGTTTGACCTGGTGCTGAGGGACATGGTTCAATGGGTGACATTGGTAGTAGGGTGATGGTTGGACCAGATGATCTTGGAGGTCTTTTCCAACTTTAACGATTCTGTAACGTCCCTTTTGATGTTCCCAAGTCTCCTTGTTGTGGCCTCAGTTGTCCCTACGTGAAAGAGCAGAATGGGTGGTAGTCCTTTGGCTTGACCAAGCTCAGTTGCTTCTTTCTGATGTCACAAATTTGGGCCACAGACAGCTGGCAAAACCTCTCTCTTTCAAGATTGTCTGGGTAGCAAATGGATGCCTCAGTGCCTCTCAGAGACAAATCTCCAATTACCAACACCCTCCATTTTTTGATTGTTTGTTTGTTTGTTTGTTTTTTTGTGGGACTGGTTCTGAAACAAGTGGTTTGCTGGTCTACCTTTTTACAGTTGCCCTTTCCTGGGTCTTGACCATTACTATTGTTGGCACACCCTCCTCTTTTGAGCCCCAGAGCATCATATCTGTAAATGAAGCTTTCTTAAACTAATCTTAATGGTAAGCAAAATCACTGCAAGATCTGTTTAGAAGAAATATGTCTTACCCATTAGAAGCTGCAGGGGATATTTGATATTTTAGTTAGGCTAAATTTACTTGTGTGAGCTCAGCTTGAACTAGGCATTGTCTGGGCTATGTTATACCAACTTCATTATACTTCTTCGTATACTGTTGAGGTGGAGTTTGTATAACTTAATGTTTTCTCTAGCTTCTTCTCTATACAGACCCACTTACCTAAAGTATCATTTATTCTACTTAGCTCCACCCTCCCACCTGCAAGAAATAATTGAACCTATGGGGTGAAAGGCAGTAAAAACTTGCCTGGAAATATGAAGTAAAAATAGAATGAAATATATATATATATATATATATATATATTTTAAAAATGAAGAGTATTTGAAAAACAGGGATTTCATTTTGCATTTTGGTGGAAAAGTAGTTAAATTCATAAAAGATAGCTTGGACATGAGAGCTTCATGTAACTACAGTCTCAGAAATATCATAGTTTCTTTCAATTTTAGATGAACAATGTAAAAATATAGAGTCATTCTGCTCAAAGAAAACGGAAAAAAAAAATATACCACTCAGTTTCCCTTCCATGTTTGAATTGTTTCTTACTGATTTTTTTGATACTGGAACAGAAAGAAAACAAACAAGCAAACAAACTAACAAACCCGAAGCATGTGTGGTGTGTTAGCAGTTATGGTAAGGGAAAATACCTTTGAAATTAATCAGTTCTTTCTGGTTAATGAGGTCCTCTGACATGTCAGAGGATGTAGTTCAGCATGGCTTGTTCACTTTTTTTGCTAATCATTTAATAACATCTCAGAGCAAATTGCCTTGAAAAAAAAAAAAAAAAAAGTATACTTCCATAAAACTGAGGAATGGAACACAAAATTAGTGGTGGGAGATATGTGTTCGTATGTGTGCAGTGAGGGTTGAGTGCAGGCTCCCAGCTATTAATATTACGTTGGACAAGGGCAGTAAATAATTGACAGTTGTCATCTAGCAGTTTCTTGGTTATTCACAGGTTTAAAGTTAGTGCTTTATATCAGTGCCATCTAATCTTGTTACATCACTTTCACTCCTCAACTCAAACATTAATATGTCTGCTAGTGACATGTGATACACACTGGCTTTTCAGAGGTATCACAGACTGCTGATCTGCAACAGTCAAGAGCAATGTAATTGTCATTGGCAGACAGAAATATTACTGCCAGACTGAACAGTGTAAATAGTACAAAAAATATCCTCCAACACTGCACAGAGAAATTTCCATAATTAGAGAGACGTCTCTTCAATCACACCCACTGTGCATCACCCCTGAATTAGAAAAGCAATAGACTAAATGGAAGGGTTCAATTCAATCATATTGAGCACCTGCACTCTTTTGATTATATATCATGTAGCTACAGAGCAGGTGTGTGTGTTACAGTGAAGAGAAAGGAAAGAAGTAAGAAATTCAGATCTTGCTTCTGTTCCTAGTTTTAAACAGCTGTAGAAGAGGCATAGCAATTTAGCCAAAAATACAGATATTTAGTAATAAGGCAATACTAAAACCAGTTAAATTGCTGCTTCTAATTGCATGCCAATAATCTGAAGACACAGTGAATGAGAAGCTCATAAGGGGGAGTGCAGGAAATAAGGGCCTTGGTATTTAGTACTGTTAAGTCCAAATTAACTTTAAACACAGAGCAAAATGTTTTTGACCGTTAAAACAAGAAATATTGTAGGTGTTCTCCTGAGTCATAATGGACAGAATTTTATAGAGATAGCTACAGCTTCTCTGGGACTAGACTGTACAGTTCTTAATCACTATGCCAAAATCCCATGCAAAAGAATGGCTCAGTCTGCACATCCACCTTGCATGAGACTTGAATTCATGAGCAGCTTTGCAAATACATTTATAAAACAGTCACGTTTTTACCTATTTTAGTGATGACTTTTCATTAGCAAGATGAAAATAATGGACAATAGAAGGAATGAATCAGTCTTCTAAAGCATCTCAAGGAAATATAAAACATACCTAGCGTAAGGAAGTTTTCCAGTATCAGCCACACCATAGAATCATAGAATGATTTGGGTTGGAAGAGACCTTGAAGATAGATCACTTAGTTCCTGCTGTGGGCAGGGACGCCTTCCACTAGAACACATTGCTCAAAACCCCATCCAACCTTGCCTTAAACACTGCCAAGGATGGGGTCCAAGAGGCTGGGACACAGCTTCTCTGGGCAATCTGTTCCAGTGCCTCACCACTCTCATAGTAAAGAATTTCTTCCTTATATTCAACATAAACAAACCCTTCTTTAGTTTAAAGTCATTATCACTTGTCCTATCACTATATTTCCTGATAAACAGTCACTCTCCAGCTTTTTTGTAGGCCCCCTTTATGTACAGGAAGGCCATTATAAGGTCTCCCTGGAGCCTTCTTTTCGCCAGGCTGAACAATCTCAGATTCCTCAGCTATCTTCAGAAGAGAGGTGTTCCAGCCTTTTGATTATCCTTGTGGCCCTTTGTGGTGGTTTTACTCGGGTGGGCAGCCGAGCTCCACCACAACCGCTCTCTCACTCCCCTGCCCTTCTCAAAGAGGAAGGGGGAGAAAACACAACACAAAGAGCTTGAGGTTTGAGATGAGAATGATTTAATTAAAGGGAAAGGGAATGGGGAGAAAAAAGAAACAAAAGAAACAATAAGGCCGTGCGGAAGCACAGAGAGAAAGAAAAAAAAGTTATTCTCTACTTCCCATCAACGAGCGATGTTCGGCCACGTCCTGAGAAGCAGGGCCTCAAAACACGTGGCGGTTGTTCAGGAGGACAGCCCCCTCCCCCACGAGAGCCCCCCCTTTTTATTGCTGAATGTGACATCAGGTGTTATGGAATATCCCTTTGGTTGGTTCAGGTCAGCTGCCCTGGCAATGTCCCCTTCCCACCACTTGCCCACCCCCAACCTGCTGGCTCTTGGGGGCTTGGAGGGAGTCCTGATGCTGTGCCAGCACTATGCAGCAATAGACACAACACTGGAGTGATACCAGTGCTGTTCCAGCTACGAGTGCAGAGCACAGTACTGTGTGGGCTGCTGCAGGGAAAGGTGACTCCATCCTAGACAGACCCAACACACCCTTCTCTGGACTCATTCTAATACATCCATGTCCTTCTTTACCTGGGGCCCTTGGAGCTGAATGCTCCAGGTGAGATGGGGAAAATCACCTCCCTCAACCTGCTGGCCATGATTCTTTTGATGCAGCCCAGGTATGATTGGCTTTCTGGTCTGCAAGCACACATTGCTGACTCATGTTGAGCTTCTCATCAACCAACACCCACGTGTACATCTCATCAGGGCTGCACTCAATCCATTATCCATTCAGCCTGGAAATATTTTTGCTGGGGATTACCCCAACCCAGATTCAAGACCTTGCACTTGGCCTTGTTGAACTTTATAAAGTTCACACACACACACCTCTCAAACCTGTCCAGGTCCCTCTGGATAGCATCCTTTCCCTCCAGCATGTTAACTGCACCACACATCTTGATGTCACCCACAAACTTGTTGAGGATGCACTCTACCACAATGTCCATGTCACTGACAAAGATGTTAAACAACTCTGGTCTCAACATCAACCCCAGAGGAACACCACTCATCACTGGTCTCCACCTGGATATCAAGCTGTTGACCACAACTCTTTGAGTGTAACCATTGCTTACCCACTGAGTGGTCCATCTGTCAAATCCAAGTCTCTCAATTTAGGGACAAGGATATCATGGGAGACAGTATCAAATGTTTTGCTCAAGTCCAGGCAGATGAGGTCAGTTGCTCTTCTCCTATCCACCAATGCTGTAGCCAGTTTGTAGAAGGGCACCAAATCTGTCAGGCACAATCTGCCCTTAGTGAAGTTATGTTGGCTGTCACCAGACACCTCCTTGTTTTCCATGTGCCTTAGCATAGTTTCCATGAGGATCTGCTCCAGGATCTTGCTGGGCACAGAGGTGAGACTGACTGGCCTGTAGTTCTCTGGCTCTTCCTTCTTTCTCTTTTTAAAACTGGGGGCTATGTTTCCCCTCTTCCTGTCAGGGGGAACGTCACTGGATTGCCATGATTTCTCAAATATGATGGATAGTGGCTTAACAACTTAATCTACCAGTTCCCTCAGGACCCACAGATGCATCTCATCTTGCCCCATGGAATCTTCAGGTTTCTTAGATGATCTCATACCTGATCTTCCCCTACAGTGGGTGGTTCTTCATTCTCCCAGTCCCTGCCTTTGCCTTCTGGGACTTGGGCTATGTGGCTAGAGCACTTGCTGGTGAAGACTGAGGCAAAAAAGTCAAGGGGGAGGGGGAGGGGGAGGGGGAGGGAAAGGGAAGGGGAAAGGGGAAGGGGAAGGGGAAGGGGAAGGGGAAGGGGAAGGGGAAGGGAAAGAGAAAGAGAAAGAGAAAGAGAAAGAGAAAGAGAAAGAGAAAGAGAAAGAGAAAGAGAAAGAGAAAGAGAAAGAGAAAGAGAAAGAGAAAGAGAAAGAGAAAGAGAAAGAGAAAGAGAAAGAGAAAGAGAAAGAGAAAGAGAAAGAGAAAGAGAAAGAAAAAAAAAGAAAACAGCAACAACAAAAAGTGACCATTTTTCAGACAGGAGTTGGTGATTTACTGAAGAAGATTTTATGACACAGGTGAAGACACACATTGAATCTGATAACCCAGTATCTTCCTGTTCTTGTTTCCCTTCAATGTAATTGTATGTTATTTTCTTATATGTTACTAAAATGCAGGGTCACTAAATAAGGAGACTGATATAGCTTAGTGGGAGGCTGAGCATGTGCAGTTGTGTAATGTGTTGGGAGAACTCTGTGCTTCCCATGCAACAGGGAAGATGAAGGAAAGAAACTTCATACTTTTCCCTAGGTTTGTCTTGCTCTCAATGAACTTATATGCTGCCATACATAGTATACAAACAGCTGTGGACAAAGATGAATTATGTTGATATTAGTTTTGTAATTATTGGTAGTTCTTAGATATCAGTTTTGAAGCCAGGATTTAACAGAGAAGACAAAATCTCTATCTTGTTTTGGAAGTGTCCTTTTAATATCCTCATATGTTTACCTGGTCTTCCTCTTATTTCTTTGTTCTTTGATTAAATAACATTTTGTATCTGCTTATTTCTACAAAAGATCTTTTTTTTTTTCTTTTTTTTTTTTCTTCTTTTTTTTTTTCCCCAGAATTTTAGCAACTGTAGTATAGTCTAACATGCCGTGTCATCTATATCCTATCATCTGTAAAGATGTCTTTGGTATTCAGTAATTATGTTAAACGTAGATACAGTATTGAAATAAATAACAAAATTCATATTTAAACCTACAGGAGGTTGTAGCAAGGTGAGGATCAGTATCTTCTCCCAAGCAACAAATGATAGGACAAGAGGACATAGCTTCAAGGTGCACCAGGGGATGTTTAGGTTGCATATTAGGAAAAGAAAAAAAATCACTGAAAGGGTTGTGAAGCATTGGAACAAGCTGCCCAGGGAAGTAGTTGAGTCAGTATCCCTGGAGGTATTCAAAAGATGTGTAGAAGAGGTATTTAGGGGCATGATTTAGTGGTGGACTTGGCAGTGCTAGGTTAATGGTTGGAAGTGATTATTTTAGAGATCTTTTCCAATCAAAATGATTCTATTACTCTGTGATTGTAAGCCTAAAAATAAAACCACAGGAGTTTCTGAATTTATGTTCTCCTATTACCCATATTTTTTACCCATATTACTGAAAAGTTGCTACATTTTTTTTCCCAAAGAAAATACTATTTGTTTGGTATTTGGCCCTCTATGTTGGTACTATTTGAAATGAAAACTGTAAAAGCTTTTTTATATTCACCTTTAGACAAAGCCACATAATGAACAAAGTAGGATAACCTTCATTTTCCAAAGATAACTACATCCTGAGATTAGTATAAACTTAGATTTGTGCTCTTTATGAAGATTAGAAGTATCTAAACGGCAGGTGCTTTGACTTCTGTTCCATAACTGGCAAAAAATAAATAAAATAGAGCAGTGCACATCATTGCAAATCCTTCACATTTCAGCTAAATTCCAGCCTTTGTCAGTGACAATTTTTTTTCCTGTTTTAGGGCGCACAGCAACACATTGTTGGGTGTCCCTTTGCTCGTTTGAACTAACTTTCTTGGTAATGTGTGAGCAACACGGTTGATCCTGACATTGTGTCTTCTTTAGTCATGCTAATTCCAGTACTCTTCCTTTTCTACAGTACACAAAATGTTACCCAACCATGAGTTCCTTCAAGAGGAAACTCTACAGACTGTTAAATCAGCACAGTATAAACATGACTTGCAACAGATACTAATAAATAGCTTGTGTTCTGCATGTTTATCTTCCCAAACTCAACGATTCTTTATATATTTATACTAAGCACATCCTATCTATAGCTGATTTGGATTTAGATTTGCAGTGGCAGAAAGGGGCCTAGGGAGGCACTGTCCCTTTCATACTTGCACTCCTGAGCACATGAGATTTCTATAGCCCACAGAGGCAGGTCCTCAGGCTTCTCCAGAGGGAGTCTCATTTGAAAGACGATTTTAAATTATTCATTGCAGTTTGAGGAGATATTGCTGTTTCCTAGTTGTAACTTCAGAAATGCTTCAGGAACCAGAAAGTGTTCATTATATTGTTAAAAATAATCTTTTGCATATTTTACCATCATCTCCTTAAGAATATCACCACAAAACTGTGACTTGACATTACAATAAAGATGAATGCCACTCTTTACTGCATGTTTCAAAATAAATGGATTATATTAACTGGTGTACAAAACCCCTCTCTCTCTGATTACTTTTAATTTGTATATTCATAAAGCCATGGATTACTAATAACAGCTATCAATCATTTTCCCTGAAACTAGTTTGACACTAAGTACTACAGATCACAGTGAGTTATAATGAAAACTCTACTTGCAGATAGCATGCAAACACAATTGCATTTCCCCATCGAGGATTTAATAAAGTACTCCCAGCTCACACGCTACCTCATTTTCCCAAAATGGAGTGAAACAGACTTTGAACACAGTCAGAAAAGCCCAGTGGTGTCCCCTGACAGATTCCTGGAAGCTGTATGTACCATTGCCTTCCATCAGCCTCCTTATGCCCGTGTGCTTGCCTGACAACCTGTGTCACACACAGTGAAAGAAAACAATTCCAAGGACTGACATACACCTTGTTTCAATTCCAGCAGAAAGGCCACTGAACTTTTTGTGTCATTAATTACTATACATTTGAAAGAAAAGAAAGTTGGATACCATGACTCTGCTGACAAACTCAGTCCACAGGGAGACTGCAAATTCATAGACAAAATCTGTGAGATTTGCAGTGGCAAGATATACCAGGCTACAGGTAAATAACTTTGTTTGGGTGATCCCCCACCAAAATCCTTTGAATGGCAGGTTCATAAGATCTGCATGAAATTTGTCACCAAAGAAAACCGCACAGGAGAATGTAAGCAGCTTTGAGCAGCTGCCACAGAAGCACATGAAAATCCAAATACCTGAAACTGCAAAAGTCACACTGCATTTTTAAATCTGGATTGCATTTAAATTGCTTGTCGTTTCATTTCTTTCACTATTTTTCCTTCCCTCGGCAATCCTGGCCTTTTTGCAAACATCACAGTTGTCATTACCTCTTCAGACGTGTGGATGCCACTGCAAAGCAAAAACTAAATAAAATATCATGTGATTCTGAAGTGAAAAGTCATAGCCTGGGCTTCAGAGGATGCAGCCAGTTCAGTTCTCCTTCTCCAGGCACAAGTCTGGGACATTTTAATTTTCATAGCTACATTTCCTATCATAGACTGAAAGGAAAGAAAGGCAGATAGGACAGATTCTCCTTGTTCCTCCTATCCCTTCAGAGACCTAGCCCAGACAGGCTGAGAAACAGGATAC
Source organism: Cygnus olor (assembly GCF_009769625.2). Taxonomy (NCBI): domain Eukaryota; kingdom Metazoa; phylum Chordata; class Aves; order Anseriformes; family Anatidae; genus Cygnus; species Cygnus olor. The sequence continues at coordinate 41,701,888 of NC_049198.1, read as the reverse complement.
ATTTCCTTCAGGAAAACACTGGAAAGACACCAGGAATGTAGAATGTCTCAGTCCCTTGCCTCACTCAAAAAATAAATAAATAAATAAATAAATAAGTTCATTAGTCAGCAATTTTGTGTTCTCAGTGGAGTAACAAGGTGAGTGAGCTAACAGGCTACAGCACAGTTTAAGCTAATAACAACAGGAATATTTATTGGGTTAATCAGGTCAAAGCAGCCTGCCACCCAGAACTTCATTAAGTGTCATCTTTGCCATTAAAAGCAAATCCTGACTTGACTGGAGGGAGTAAGGGGATGTCTCCAGCACGGCCAGAAGCAGTAACCTACTTTGTGTGTTGACTTTCTCTGTGTGTGATATATAGTCAGCATTTCTAATGAATCTGCTTGGAGCGGCTGGAATATTATGATTTATAGCACCTTCCCACTCTCTATCATAGCATTTTATTAGATGGATGGGAAGCCAGTAGTAATGAGGTTAGGAATGAGAAAACATCCATCAAGCTTGGCTACATCTTCTCAGGAAAGACAACATGCTATCTCTTATGTCTCAGGCAGTGATCTAGGTCACGTTGGTATAAAATGCATGATTAAAACCAAGCATTTGACACTACATAATAGGCATCTAGTTAAAAAATAGCTCTAGTGTTCCTGACTTTTAATTAAACCCAACTCATAAATATGCACTGTGGTAAATATACTGCAGAATGGGTCTTGTTTATATCCCACCACATAACAATTACCTTCAGAGCGAACCTTTTATTTCACTACATGCTGTTATTAGGCAAGAGACGCTCTAAAAAACAAATGTTAAGCCAGTGATGTTAGGCAGGCACACAATGATCCCATCTACTTCAATTGCTTGCTCTCCTTCTCATACTTGCCACTGCAGTTATCAATCTAAAATAAAGCACCCTTAATCTTCTTTAGCAATCTTTCAAGGCACCTTTGATTGCCTCAGTAATAACAGAGAGAGGGGGGCTCTTAAATATGGAATGGTAGTGCACTGTAAATCTATCCCTTTAACAGGTTTATTCTTTTCTGTGTGGCTCGTTTACAGAAGATTTTTTTATGTGGCTTTGAATAATGTAAAGCTGACAAATTCATGCACAAAAGCCACATTCATGTAGGCACCAGCTCAGTGAGATATTTAACTGTGTGCTTGACTTAAGCACATCAGTCATCTCATGGAGGTTAACAGTCAATTACTAATTGATTGCTAGCTCAACAATTGATCAATAAAGGAATAATCCAGTTCCATTGTGGTTTCAAGAGGTAACATCCTTGTGCTGAGGCTAAAGGCACTGGGGTCAAGTTCTGTATGTTGGGGAAATCTTGCCACATTGAAAACAGTGAGAGGTTTTCAGTGTCACGGATGACAGTGCAGCAGGATAGAGAAATAGATGGAGAGCAGTGTAACTGATCAGCCAGGTGGAGGTTAAAAGTCCAAGAGTATTAATTTCTACTTACAGGGGGCAATAGCAAACTGTAAGCATTTCTGTCTCTAAGGAGATTATTCTTATCCACAAAACATGGTACAGCAATATCTGTTTAGTTGTAAGCAAGAAACTATCACGAGCCTAATGGATGTGCTACAATGAAAGAATACTTTGACCTGGACTCTTCACTGTTTTCCATTGTAAATGAACTTATGTTCATTATATCAGATCCACGGAGTTATAAGTGTGCAAAAACATTCATGTAGTTGTTGAAGCAATAGGAAGGGCATAGGGGGAAAATAAAGCCCACAAACATATAATTGGAAAGGTTTCCTTCAGATCTTCAGGAACACCTCAAATATTTAGATTTTAAACTTTCACAGGCAGAAAAAAAAAGTGACATTTTATAATAGCGACACATCTTGATAAACATAGTGAATTTTCTAGTGGGACTGATTCATTGAATGTTATAATTTGCCCAGAAGACTAAAAAAAAAAAGTGTCTTCTGCTGTAGAATGTAAAATTTGGTAGTGGTCCCAAGGAACTGAATATTTGTGTGATGCTTCTTTTTCATCTGCTTCAGAGAAGGATGCCTATAAATATACAAGATATGTTCCAAGGGTATTTTTTTTTCCATATAATCAATGACCATATTTGTTGATGGGCTTTTTACAGGCAGAGGGAGATGAAATGGCCTTTATATTTTCAGACTAAAAACAGCTGGCTCTACAAAAATATAATAATCTCTCAAAGAAAATTTGTTAGGTCATTTCAGAATATTAAGGATGATTTCTATAGAAGCTGTTGCGTCAATTGTGGCAAGTACTAGTTTTGCCCATGATGTTTGGTAGGTGGAGATTCGTCTTAACCTATAACATAAATACACTAAAATTTACTGACCTATTTCACTCCACTGCTACTGTTTTGCTAGTGAAAAGTAAACATAAGCCTAAAAATATGCACTAAAATTCAGAACAAATTCACTTATTAATTGTTCTCTCAGTGCAAAGTCCTAACATAGCTTTCTACAGTATTATGAAATGATTTGTCCTGTCTTTTCTTTCATGCAATCTCTTCATATTAATTGAAATATTAAAAAAAATATATATTTTCAATAGTCAACAACAATTTACAGTAAATTGATGAAGTCTTATTGGACATAACTGGTAGCATCAGCAACCAAACTTTCTTTGTGAGGTGTTGCGGTGAAATACATCTTTATGGTATATTTAACAGCTTCCCGTTTACACTGTATTTTAGTAACAGGATGATTTTTTCAAATAAACAAAACCACCACCACCAACAACAACAAATTTACACATAACTGTTAATAAAAGGTGGGCTGTGGTATCAGCTAAGTGCTTCTGACTTTGGTACAAAACCAAAATATTTTCCTGGATGAAAAAAAAGCACTGTGCAAATAGATCATGGGTTGACTACTTGCAGTCATCACAATCCTTGTGGAAAGAGATTTATTATGCTGGATTTTATTATGCATCCAGTTTTCAGAGGAATAAATTACATGCTTCTTTTGCTGTGTTAATATTGCAAGTGACTATGGCTGCTGTTGTACACTCCCTTGGAAACATCTTTTATACAGTGCCAATTAAGCAGGAGGTGGGAATGTTGGCAAGAGGATTTCAGCATCTCAGCAAAAGGTCAATATGGTTACCATCCAGCCAGAGTTTATTTAGTGATGGATTGTATAGTCAGCACTGTTTCTACTAAGGGAATTTAATATACATTCTTCTGAATGAGAGCAGATACTATCAAAGGAACCGTCCTATTACTTAGGAGACAGTTTAAAATAGTTAAAAAGCATCTCCGTGACCTCATCTGACCAAGCTAGCTTTTGAGCTTTTTTCTTTTACTGAGTAGTGTTAATGTTTCAACATTGAACAAATGCAATTTATGTATTGACACTTTGTCATTATCACTGTACACAAACTAACTTACCTTGTTACCTTTCCCCTCTCTCTCTCTCTTTTAAGAAACAGCAAAAATGTCTAACCCTGATCAAAAAGTACAGCAGGTGTGATAGTTCAGAAGTCTTCTAACATCTAAAGAAGGAAGTTTATCTTCTTTTTAAGGTTATTTAGGAAGTTATCGGCAATTTATTTTTTCTATGTTATATTTATTGTTTTGTAGTGTTCAAGTGAGATTTTTCACTTCACTTTCTGCACTTATTGCCTTTCAGGAACTATTGAGACTTGGTGGCTAACTTTATAAATGCCTAGAAAGGGTCTGAACTAAAAAGGCAAGGACTGGGATCATCTTTAATTTATAACTAAAAATTGGCATCAAGGCAGAGACGCTACCTTTTATAAGGGAACAAGCCAATAGGTACTAACTTGTTTTCTTTTACTCCACTAGAAACATCTGTAGTTGAAACAGGACACTACTGAGAAAAGCAAATGGAGGAAACATTTTTCCATGAATTAACTTCAGAAGTCACAAGGTCTTCCCAGCACAGGCCCTTTGGAGGATGAGATACAAACTGGTCTATTTCCATTTTCCTCCATCATTCTGGCTTGTTCCTTGCCTCAGCCCCTCCCTGGATGATGCCCATTTAGACACTTCTTGCTTCTCAGATAGATTCTCCTGCCATCCAGCATTCTCAAAATTTATAGTAATATCATTTTCCAAGATCATGCCCAAATACTTTTCAGTCTACAAGAAGAAACAAGTATTATTTCTCCCCACCAGCCAAAGGCATAGATCATAAGAATTCCTCCTTTGTATTTATTTGTTCTAAAAGTCACCAACTTATATTAATGCTTTTCAGTCCACAAAAATCCATGCAGCATTGTAAGGGAAATAGTAAACCAAACCTAAAAGCCACAAAAAGCAATCATCTTTTATTTTCTTGTTTTCTTGTATCTGCTCAGAGACAATAACATTTCTTCTCATCATTGTTAAGAGAAGAGCATCAGTGTTCAGTTCAGCAGGAGCTGACGCTTTGAGGATAGACCTATCATACAATAGGTCTGGCCAAAAGTTACAGATATTGCTGTATGATTAGACCATGTGTCTTCCCATAATGCCCCAATTTCTGTTTTATTTGAAAATTTTAAAGCAGTTCTGATTATCTAGTTATCTGATTGCTCTTATCACATATCACATGAAGTAACATTTATCCCAGCTTTCTGGAAATCAGCTATTTAAAGATAGAGACAGTTCCTGTCAAGCTCACTTAGGACTTGGACTTAGATAATATCCAAGATAATAGCTTCATGACTGTCTGCCTCCACATACATCGTCTTCTCTGATCTCTTCGTGTTGTGAAGCATGAAACATTTAAACAGTGAGGAAAATTAAATTTTCTAGTTATTCACAACAGGAAAGTTTATGTTTCTCTGGTAAAATCCACCTTCAGTGCAGCATGAAAAAGAATTGTGTGAAGGTTTTTTAGTTTACATGAAGCATCATGTGTGCATAGGGTTTTCCCAGTACACAAGTAGAAGGAGCTGTGCTTCCAAAGATGTGTTCTTTATTGCTTTTCATCTCTGACTGGATGCAGCTCATCTTTTTCTCTTTGAAAGGATAGTTAAAAACAACAAATTACAGTTACTGAGGTTTTGCTCAGCTTTTGTCTACCAGCAAAAAGAAGAGAGACTGTGCAGCAGATCATGGTGTATTAATACACTACTGAATACTCGTACCAAAACGTATATTTTTGCCTGATTCCTGTATACCTATCTTAAGCATTAAATATACAGATCTCTACAAAACTCTTATGTGCGAGCATGTAAGTTTGTATCTATGGATGCAGTATAATACTTAAGACATAATGATACTTGGATAACTGCCTGCTAATAAAAGTGCTTTAAGACAGACCTGAGAACCTCCAAAGGGAGCACCAGGAAGCACAGTTCTACACAGGGTGATGCCCTTTGTTCAGCATGGAGATGAGTCATCATTTGTGTGAGGCAGGTTTAAATGGAACATGTGAAATTCTCAGTCTGTACTTGGTCTGATCATCACAAAGACACCAGCCAATCCCTGTCATGAGGAGCAGGTGTGTTGGTTTTCCTGTTTGCAAAAGCTAAGTCTTAGGTCACAAAGGAGTTAACAGACAGCTTTTCCAAACTGCAGACTACAATAAATTCTTCTGGAGGTCTCCTGTGAGACTCCTAATATTCAGAGAGTAATTTTGCAATCTATAAACTTTGTGAGTCCTAAAGACTAGATTAAATATCCTTAGCTTCTTGCCCCCAGAAAACCCTGCTATCTTGATGGTGCACTAAGATCAATGTGAAGGGGAATCTATATTTCTGCAGATAAGAGTATTAAAAGAAAAATAGCCAAGGTAAGGGACATTTCCATCTACAGACCTAAGGATATTTCAAGGAGAATGCCTTCTTTACAGAGGATGACATCATTGTAAGAAAACAATATTAAGAATTTTGTTCCCATTATAATCTTTTGGCAAGAAACAAGATAGGGTAATGTCTTCCTTGCAAGAAAGCTAGGCTTCTCTAAATGTCACTTTCCTAACAAGAGTCCCCCAAAGTGCCATTGTGTTCACTTTCTTTGCACAGAAAGGCTAAACAGTGAGAACACTGGTGCATAAGCCCTTCAACTATTGAGATATTGAATTCTGATCTTTAATAAACCAACACTGATTTACTTCACTGCTTCTGTTTGCTTAGTTAAGCTCCACTGGCATAAGAAAAGGCACACATAATTTAATCAGATTGCTTTTTTCATTTGATTTTTATTAATGCAGCAAGCAGGCATTGAGCTCAGTAAATTCACTCAGTTCTCACCAGTAGAATACTCCTTCCTCCTTCTGACTGGAAGTTTCAAACAGTAAAAAATTGCAATAAAGTACAAGGGCTTATACATACATGACATGAGGTCCATTTCAATGGGAAAGCTCTCCTCTTTCCATCTTGCATTAAAAAGAGAAACTGAGAATGGAGTATTTAAGGGGAGCATTGAATTGTTCCCATTTCAGTGGGGCTGTGGTAGATGTACCATTCCATTCTTAATTTCTGCTCAGAAAAATCCCACCACAGCAGGACTCCAGGACACCTATCCAGCTGCCTTATGCCATTCACCATCCAGCTCATTCTGCTGTTCTTAGCATTCTCCTCCCAACTAGATAAATATAGTACTGTTGAACTGTTACAACTGGAAACCTTATTTATTTGTCGTGTTTTGCAGTTCACTGTAATGTTTACCAAATCTTTCTCATTTATTATAGTGTAAAACCTTTGGAAAGGTATACATACTCATTTCTCTATACAGAACTATTATGATCATGGTGATTTTAACAAACTCTGAAATAAAGGTGACCATCATATAAGGATACTTCCATATTGTCCTTATCTCTAAGCTATGAAAACACTTTCCATTTTGTAAAGGAGAGACAAAAGTCTTAGAGATGTGTTCATTCATATTCTACTTGCCTGTTTTACCACTGGCCAAGAATGTTTATCCCATTGCGTTATTCCACCTCTATCGTATTTGATTGTATTCTATTTTGTAAAGTAAAGACTGAATTGACACATGCATAAGTGTCATGAATATACATATAATATGATTTAAGGATTCTTAAGCTCTCTGGAGCATCTGCCTGATCCTATTTGCAATTACAATGTTATGGTGTCTGCCTTCATCCAAGGATAAGCAGCCTGTCCGTATTTTCCTTTATCCTCAAAAGAACATGCAAAGCAGTGATGTTAATTGTCAAAATTATACTTCCTCAGTGATGGCAGATATTCCTCTTAATGAAAAATCTCACAGGACAGGAGAGATAAAGGAGAGGAAATTATATGCATTTTCCTTTATCAGAAAAAAAATATAATAAAAAGTATATATATATATATATATATATATGCGGCATGATCCTCTATTTGGACTACAGAGATTCCTTTTCAAGTAAAACAAGGACCTTCTTTTTAGGGCAGTTTCCATTTCATTGCTCATAACCTTGTCCAGAAATAAGTATAGCTTAAGTATATTCCCTATTATATGTAACTAAATGAGAGTTAAAACTGAGTTAGTTTGTGATAGAATTGTGAGATGATATATCACATCTCTCAAAGGTTTTTAACACTGGCCATGAGCATATTTTGTTCTTACATCATAGAGATACTTGTATTATTCACCTATTCTTACGGACCTCTGCTCACTTTTCAATCCATAATTATTCTATCTAAAAGTCTCTGTGTGCTCATGGCACCCAGATTGATGGAGTGTGTGGTAACTGCTTTCACTGAAGTCAGCAAGAATTTTATTACCTATTTCCCTGACTAAGAATATTTACAGATGCACTTCACCTTGGTCTATGTCTGTGATAATCTCCTAAGTGCTGAATGACAAGTAGGCGAGATAAATAAAGGAAAAAAAATAATATATATATATATATATATTATTTGAAACAGCCTAAGCAACAAAATATTTTTTCCCCCAAACTTTCAAACCTGAGGGCAAAATAAAAATACATTTAATGAATAATATCCCACTATTGAGCACCTAAATGCCTACAAAACTTTTACATATCCTGCTTTCAGAAGACATTTTAGTGAGTTTCAAATCAAAATCTTTTTTTTTCCTGAAGCACAGAATCAGCTTTAAAACTTTCTAATTTACTATACAACGTATTCAATACATATATATATATACATATTAATCTATAAACATTAATTATTGAATTAATATTACAGATCTATTTTCAACAACAAGATTTCTGTATTTCTGTATAAATATAATGCCTGGAGCGTGGGAGTGTGGCCGTGGGGGTCGACAAGCCCCATGGCTGGTGGTAACATTGGACTCTTAACGATGAGGGCATCAGGAATGTAAAGGAACAAAGAAGGGTGATGCCTTGCCATCTCGGGTTGCTTGTTCTTCAGCCGTTAAGGCATGGGAGTTGCTGGGTATTTGCAGTTGCCAGGCAAAGTTGTTGACCAGTGAATAGTTAGTGGAAAAGGACTGCTGTGGGGCAAAGGGAGCCTGTCCTCAATATGATGAGGCAACATGGAGAATGAAGTTATGCCCTCAGTATGAGAGATAAAGTTAGGCCCTCAGTAAGATAATGAAGTTATGTCATCAATAAAGTAGCAGCAGTTACTGATCCTAAAAGAACCCTGGTGTCCGTGTAGTCATTACGACACACTGGAGCATACAAAATTGTCCTAAATATTTTTACCATAAATCATCCCAAAGATGCCTCTATGTTCAAAGCCAATATTTACAGAAAGCAAGCTTCAATACCTGTACATTATTTTAAGTTACCATTAAAGAAAAAAAAAAAATAAAATAAAATAAAGAAACACCGTTACTTTCTTAAAGTATCCTTAAAGGAAGGAAGAAAGAAAGAAAGCAGGAATGCAAGGACATTCACTGGGAAGACAGGCACTGAACTTCATTATTTTCAGTTCCTTGGTCTACTGCATGTACCTAAGGTGTGCTAGCATTCTTCCACACAGCTTCTGAAATACCTAGCCATCTAGAGACGGCTGTATTAAAATAGAGTATTAGGCTGATTTTCATTTCAAGGCTGCCATTTCTTGATTTTTCACCTAGAAAAATACAATCTGGGGACTGTTAAATCTCTGTTCTTTACAGTTTAATTTCACATAAACCCAGAAAAAAAAAAAAAAAAAAAAAAAAAAAAGGGAAATAGAAAGGAACAATGACAACAACACAACAACAACAAAACAACAAAAAACACACAGGGTTACAAAAGGAAGGGGTTTTTTTGAAGGTTGTACAGTGAATTGAACTCCCGAAATACTTAGTACATGCTATAACATATAATCAAATAAATAAATAAAGATTAAAGCATTCTAGATTTATTTTTCACTCAGTTGTTTCAACATGCAGCAAAGCCATATGCAAAGAAGGAAATAGTTATCGCAAAACATTTGTAGGAACTTGTTCGTTTTATGAAATGTCATGAAAATAAAATGCCATCCACAACAGAAAACAGGCTGTTTCTCCCTTCTGGCAAAAGGCGTAGTCTTCTTGTCTGCCCACTTGATGGGACAGCAGAACATTGTTACAATGATGAGGGATTTGTATTCAAAATCTTGTCTGCACTGGTCCTCCTCTCTTTTACAGTCAAAACTTTCATCGCTCACCCATATGATAAATCATTTTCCTAATGGTAAATATTCCAAATGAATGTTTTCTACATGCTGTTCTGAACAATGTAGTGTGAAGCCTATTGGCACTCCACTTTTATTTGTCAGAAGCTTCAAATCTTAGCAGAACGTGTGTGATAGTAGAAGAAACTTCTCAGCAAGCTTAGCAATGAGACAAAGACACAGAAAATGCTTATTCTGTGACTTCTTTGACTGATAATACCTCAATGAAGTGACCTTCACACTAGTTTACAGACCGGCTTTCAAGCACACACATTTGTCTAAAAATGTTTCAGGTTTTGTTTATGTTTTATATTAGAGGGAAGGGGAACTTGATGTGTTTACTATTTATAGAAGATTTTGACTGTAGCACTTTTAAAAAATAAATCGGCCCCAGATTTTTCAAATAATTCAGTATGTCCCAATAAATCTTTTCAGACATATGCAGATATCTACATGAAGGATTCCATCTTGGGGGCCAAAATGGTCGTTACAGCAAATAGATTGTAATTCTCTGTGTTTTTTATGGCTATGTTCTAAATAACTTTGATAAAATTATTTATAGTTCTTTGATGGTTTTGTTGCTGTTCTTTTGTTTTTAAATACAGATCAAATGTGGTCTGTTAAACTCAGCCTATGTTAATCATAAGAATCCATGCTACATGTTTAGATTCTCTGTCTTTAATTTTCCATTCCCAACACAGCAGCCTCTCAATCTGCAATTCTGAGGGATAATCCAATACAAGTACGATATTAAGTTCCATGGCGAACCTTCCAGAGGACGGCAAAAAGGATTAGACTGCTGCAGTTTAACAAAGATTCACTGAATGTGTCACTTTAAAGCAGGCCATGTTTTGACGTGAATAGTTTCTTGCAATCTAAATGTGTTACTTATCTAAGTATTAATTACATGATGATGAGAAAGAAATAAACACACACACACACAATTAAAATTTTGAGTTATCTCACAGGAGTGGCCCGAATTTTATGGGATGGTCATTTGTAAGTAATTTAACAAAGCTGTGTAGAGGGAGCTAAGAATAAACCCCATTAGTGAATAAATGGATTTGTGCAATTTATACTTGCATAAAGCTTGGAAAACATACCTTTTCATGTCTTAGCCTGAAGATCCAATGTCTGCTTTAGAGATACTCTCTGCTAGTACATGGAAAAAAGATGCTAAGTATCTCCATTGTTTTTGCATTATGGTCTAATATTTATAGAAAAATCTCCAAAGTGAAAACCAAAACTTTTTCAGATAAAGACCATGTCATTATAATAGTTTTGTAGAAGATACCACTGAAAAGCAAAATAAAGGATAACAAAGTTAAGGTGACATAAAATCCTAGCAGAAAACAAGTTACCTGAGGAAAAAGCACATGAAGTTTCACTGTTTTTCAGATATTTCCATGTTCTTAAGAGGATTTTTTTTTTTCACCGCTTATTTACCCCCTTTCCATTTCTTTCACCAATTACAATTGTAGTTTTAAGATTACTACCCATTTTATTGTCTCAGTATCATTGCATTTCAATGCATTTTCTTTTCCTATGACTTCTCTCTAGTATCAGAACTGCATCTTAGAGTTTCACTGAAGAAGTTATCACAATCAGTTTTTCATCTTTCTTTTATGAACTTTTTTTCCTTTGTTCTTTTCCAAAGCTCTGCTCTGCCAAAAAGGTTCATTTCTCCTCCCTCATGGGACACCTATGAATATTGGGTTTCAAGCTATTACATCATCTTTCCTCTAACAAAGATCTGTCTATGTATTAAAACTAAAACAATGTATTAAAACTAAAACAATGTTATTCACAGAATCACAGAATCATGTAGGTTGGAAGAGACCTCTAAGATCACCGAGTCCAACGTCTGACCTAACACTAACAGGTCCTCCACTAAACCATATCACTAAGCTCCACATCTAAACGTCTTTTAAAGATATCCAGGGATGGTGACTCAACCACTTCCCTGGGCAGCCTATTCCAATGCCTAGCAACCCTTTCAAAAGTTTCATTTGCTTAATATCTCCCTTTCTCAGATGGCCCTGCATGACTTTTCTGCTGTGTTGAACAATTTCATCTCCTTCTTCATCCAACAACACTCACTCTGTATTTTGTAGTGGTCTTTAACATCAGTGCTTCATTCAAGTTAATATAATTCTGTCATTTTTCATCCCTAATGCCAGTTGCCTCCATCATCCTCAGCCTCTCTTTAGGACTGTTGTCCGCAATTCAGTGCTTTTTCTTGACTTCTCCCCTGTCTCTGAAGATTTGGTCAAGCTTCTAACTTCTAACTCTCTTCAAAACAACAACAACAACAACCACTTTCTTTAGCCTGTTTCTTCTTCTTCTCTCTCTTTCCTTCAGTCCTCTGCAAGCTAGTTTTTACCTCTCCTCAGGACTGAAATGGCTCTCACTAATGACATTTTACAGAGCTACATTAAATAATTTAGGGACAATGTTAATAATGCACAGCAGAGAAGGAGAGGAATTAAGAGATACAGGAAAAGAGAAGTTTTCAGCAGAGAACCACAATGAGATTGAGACTTACAAATACATTTCTCCTTATTATCTGTTCTCCAGAGAAAACAATTCATATGCCAAGAGTGATATATAAAGGAGAGTGAGATGATATCTGATGCTCAATAAATGAAGGACTAAGAAGCGGGAAGAGTCTCATAAAATGTATCAGGGTAAAGTTACATAGGAAGATTCTGAACTAAACCAAGTGGGCTTTTCTCTACTAGAGCTTGGAAAGAATGAAGAGTGACTAGAGGTCTCAAGAAGGGGTTATGGTTTCATAGTACGTAGGAGAAGACAGTCAGCCAGAGATCATTATGTACGTTGAGTGCTTCCTATTTTTGAGTCAATACTTCTCTCAGATACCACATACACTTGAATTGGTAGCAAAAGTAGTCTGTTATTTCATCAATAAAAATTGAAGCAGCTTGATTTAAAATACAGTTTTTCCACTAGTAATTCAAGTATTTGAAATTTCTCTATAATTCTGCTTGCATTTTACTTCTGAGAGGGGTAACAAATTGCTGTGTGCTTACAGTTTTCCATATCACAAGAACACTAAAACAGAACTGCCCAAGTCCTTTCTAGAAGGTTCAACCCAAATGAATATTTTCTGTGGAAAAACTTACTTTTCTGGGAGGAAGCAGAAGAGATTTTTCATGAGGGAAAAAAAAAAAAAAAAAAACATAAAAAATTAAAACCACTGCTCTTGAGGTGAAAGTGAAGCTTGCAAGAGCATCCCATAAAAACTCTTGGGCCTGAACCAAGCAGCCTAATCCTGAGAAGGTGAAAAGAAAAAAGATTGATTGAAATGATTCAGTCTCTCACTATCTCTCACCTCAAGGCTGGAAAATTCCTGCCAATATCTCTCTACCTAGTGATAGGAGTTTTCCAGGTGGGCAGCCAGAAAATCAAGGATGTTGTTTCTCCCGGGAATATCCTTTTTCTTAAAATCCTTTTCCACTAAAGATTTAGCAGCTCTGATTTTCTTGTCAGTGGCAGATATTAATTCCTCCCAATCCTCTTTCTAATAAAAAGAAGTACTCTTTCCTCTTTCCAGCCTTCCAGAGATAGATAGCAACATTTCTTTTCCAGTATTGCAAGTGGGTTAAAAAGAGCAGGATGCTTATCAAATATTTGATTTACATTAACTCCAAATAAAACAGGAACAAGAATCCTTCCCAACCTCAGCAAACGCCAGCTGAGGAGCAAAGTGAAAATCTATATCCCTCTTGTTAGCTACAAATAAAATAAATGCAGTAATGGCATGATTTACCATACTTCCTGAATTAGACCTCCTTTTGTTTATTTGTTTGTTTGTTTTTCCCCATGCACATATGAGGAAAACTAAATACTAAATATCTTTAACAAGTTTATTTTCTTTTTTTTAGAAATTTTTAGTTCAAATTTATTTTTTACCATCCTCTTCCCAAGTCCTCGTGGTACTGATCATAAAGTGTTATATGCAAACTCATGAAATGTGATGTGAAATTATTTAGTCCCTTGATGTGTCAGCTGTCTAGCTTGGAAAATAAGCTTTGTCTCAGATACTTCAACTTGCTTAACCAAATTTCATAAAGAGCAAGCATTTTAAGTAGTTTTTTAAATGTGGATGTGGATGTGGAGGGACAGGAAAGGAAGAGCTTGAAAGTGTCTACAAAATTTTGAATGTTGTGTGTTTCCTGTTGTTGAATGAGCACTCTGCAGGTATTTCATGGAAACAGAATCATCGAGCTTGGAAAAGACCTTTAAGATCAACATGTCCTACTGTCAGCCTGACCTACTGAGTCCCATCACTAACTTGTGACCTTTAGTGCCACATCCATGTCTCTTAAATACCTCCAGGGATGGCAACTCCACCACTTCCCTGAGCAGCCCATTCCAATGTTTGACCACCCTTTACATGAAGAAATTCTTCCTAATGTCCAATCTAAACCTCTGGTTCAACTTGAGACCTTTTCCTTGTGTTCTATCACTTATCACCTGAGAAAAGAGACTGATATCCTCCTCACTGCAACCTCCTTTCATGTGGTTGTAGATAGCAATGAGGCCTCCTCTGAGTCTCCTTTACTCCAGAATAAACAACTCCAATTCCCTCTATCATTCCTCATAAGTTTTTTTAGTCCCTTCACTAGCTTCATTGTTCTTTGCACAAGCTCAAGCATCTCAATATCCTTCTTGTAGTGAGGGACTCAAAACTGAACATAGTACTCAAGGTATGGTCTCACCAGTGCCATGTACAGATAGATGGTCAATCACTTTCCTAGTCCTGTTGGCTGCACTATTTTTGATGCAGGCCAGGATGCCATTGGCCTTCTTGGCCACCTGGGCACACTGCTGGCTCATTTCATTACACAAGAGAAGCTTTCACTCTGAAGTTTTAATCTCTTGCCGCTGTAATGTTTGGTGTTTGTTTTTGTTTTGTTTTGTTCCTATAACTATATAGGTTATCTAGAGCCATTTTATATTACTGTGCTACATCAGGTCAATTAAATTTAAGTTTAAAAAAAAAGAATCATTTAATCTTTTACACTTAGAAACATTTATATAACTTTAAATCCTGTTCATTTCAGATAAGGACTGAACTGACATAACCAAAAATAAATCCAATTTAAAGAAGCCTGATAACAGCCTGACACACAAAACCACCCATTAGGAAATATGTATTGATGAAAATAAGAAATCAGAAAAACTTTTGTGTATCTATAGCAAAATTTAGCTAATGACAGTCAAGAACACTCTTGTGCAAAGTTATGCTCTTAACCCTACTAAACACATGTAACTATTTGGTTTAGAAAATACACAAAATGACAAGGGTCCTGGAATCCTCTGTCTGTAGCTTCACTCTGTAAAATCAGAATCACCACTATCTTTATTCCTCTGCTATTAACTTGCATCCAGATTTAGGGAACATGCCAAGGCATACACACTGTTTTTCTGACTTTCGTCTACTGTCAGCTTATTTGGTACTTATCATATGATGGGAAGCCTGTCTTCTGTAATTTATATTTGTAAATGAAAGGACCTTCTACTCACTAGAAAGCCTTGGGAAGTCCTGTCCTCTGTCAACACAATGTTATAGCTTCTGCAACTACAAGTTAACCTCACCGAGCCCCACTAAGTGTATGTACAGGAACACTTCAGATGTTTTTCATTCAATTCAGACCCTTGTGGGTCAGTCTGAAGGGCCTCACCAGCATGCAGTTCCTCAAAAATTATCATACAGTCATATATAGCTTTTCACTGGTGAGACTGGTTTCATCCCTTTCCCCTTTCAAATCTGGCTTAAAGCCCCGTCAATCAGCCTTTCTTAACTCCTGGGCAAAATGTGCCTGGCTTCCTCCATTTTGACAATATTTTTCTATGTAAGAGTTTTTTTAAAGCACTCTGACACTGGTCTTGATTATTTGAAAAAGATGTATGAGTACAGTGTTTAAACGTTCTACATTTTAGCCAGTTATGAGATTGGCAAATAATAAATAATATTTTCTCAAATTTATAAATATTTTCAACTTCTATCACATTCAAATGGTGGTTGAAAACAACACCTACTTCTTTGCTGGTTTGTGTATTGATTCCTGTGACAGCAATAGAGAGAGATGACATGTCCTCTGTGTCTAACTTAGCTCCACCAGGTAGAACTTTGACCCGAAAAGTTTTTTCTTTCTTCCCTACAACTTGGAATATCCTCCTTTCATAGCAAATATTGCTACTGCTACTTTGCAAATAGCCTCCTAGCCTAACAGATACTTTTGCTTTACTCTAAACTTCAGCCATCTGCTACAGCAATATCAGTGAAGCTACCACATGAACCTGCACAGCACAATCAAGACATTTTTGTTTGGAACCAAAACTTTTGGTCAAACATTCTCTAGCATATGTCTAGAGCAGCCAGTGTGTACCACACTGGATTGTCATGGGATATGCTATTGCTGAGGGGAATTAATGAGCAGGATCAAAGATTCACAAAGGTCAGAAGGGAACTCTGCTGTATTAATAACTTAATAAGACAGACAAAGATACAGCTCTCTACAGCTAATGCTCTGCCTGCATAGTACGAACAGTCCCACCATTCCCCTAAGCTGCAGACTTGAACACACTAATGCAAGAAACAACATATACCGCAAAAGTTCAAAAACCCACTCCCCTGAAACAGGGGACAGAAAGGCAGACTATATAACAGTATAACAGTCATTGGATTTTTAGGAGCATGATTCCACCACCCTCTAGAAAACAGAAACCCTGTTGCTTTCTTCCCCCCCCCCACCTCCCCACCGCACCCCACCCCACCCCATGCCTAACATGCAAAAGCAGTGGGAGAATTTTAGGCGAGGGTGGAAGAGAGGACAATTGCAGTGTGTTGCCTCCAGGCTGGGGTGGTCTCTGAATCACAGCGAGGCAAAAATTCCTTATATCATGCAGAGACACTCTTATTATTTAGTTTCCATATTAATACAGTAAATGTTCAGGATTTGTTGTTGTTGATGTTGTTTATTTTCTATGGTTTTGGTGTGAATTCATTAGTTAACGAAGTAAATTTGCTAATGAATATTTTAATAGCGTTAATATGGTATATATGCAAATTGAGTTGACAGAGTGTTACCTGGAGAAGAAGTTCAACATCTGATTGATTTGTGATGTAATTTTGTTTTACCACTACTTTCCTTCCTCTACATCAGGCAGGTGACTTTGCAGTAATAATTATATCCTTAGCCTATGTCATCCCAGATGAAAACTTCACGCAGACAGGAAAGGTTAGATATTTCTAAAATGCAAACAAGATGAATTTTTAAAAGCTTCAAAATAGCTTTGGATCCAGAAAGCCCTTTACCATCCATGGGCAGCTCTCTTTAACAAAAGATGCTCTTAAGTTATGCAGACTTCTCATTTGTCAGTTCAGAGATTTCTCTGTCTCCTCTGCTGCATAGTCTGTATAATTTAAGGTGACTCACTGCACAGGAAAGTTCACCTTCCATTAAAATGTTTTCTTTAGTAAGCACTCTACTGGAAGTGCTGTAGTGTAAACATGAGTGGCTACGAATACGAACATTTATTAAATAGTGTTGATGAATTTTTCAATACCTGAGGGAGAGCAATTCACAGCTCAATCATTCAGGCCGTTTTAAGTGCTGCACAAGACAATTCCACTACATTGTCCATTAATATTTAATTACCCATTTTATTCTGTTTACCTTTTTAGTTAATATATAATTTAAAGCTCTTCTACGAAAAAGGAGGGGGGAAAAAAGAGAACAACAGTTAGTCTGCTTTTAACAAATCTCTGGTGAGAGCTTTTGCTTCATTTAAAATTCATTGCAAAGAATTTTTATTTAATATCAGTAACAAAAACCCCAGGTATTAAAGCAAACTTGAAAGCAACTGTTGCATAAGTCCTGACATTGACTTGGATTTGACTGACACCAGTTTCTGACTGGCAGCCTTCAACAAATTATCCTGATGTGGTGCCACATACCGTGACTGTTAAGTGAGGTAAGAGTGACAAGCATGCTGCTGCTTCCTCCACCTGCTCTGGCTCAGGACTGCTCCTTCCCAGCTGCTGGGGTCCAGCCCAGTGCCTGGGGACTAGGGGTCTCTCTCCAGTCTGGGGAACATGCCTGCCACTTTCCCCTTTGCACATTCAGCCCACAGCAAAGCTGAGCACGTACCCCAGAGACACACTGACACGTGCAGACAGAGGCAGGACACTGATATGACCAGCCACAGGCTGCCTTCAGCAGCACTTATACACAGAACTCAGGTAAAACAGACAGAGAAAGCCAAGAACCCTTCCTCCTCTCTGGCTAGTAGAGATAGCAGCTCACTGGTGCAGGCACACACACACAGCATTCTCCAGGTTCACAAGCACATGCACATTCCTGGAACCTCCATGTACCTGGCACCTCTGTCTGCACAGCAACCCTGCCTGGGTCCCAGGACGTCATACCTGCTTCACAGGTTACCTACTCACCATCTGGTACAGCTTGAAGTTCTCAGCAAACACACTCATTCACACACCCATCCCTCAGGCACACTATATCCACCCCATTCCAGCTGCCAATGCAGAGCTCACACTTACCTCACTCATGCTGTTCCCCTGCAGTAGCTGTTTTGGGAACACACATTGCTCCTGTCCCATGGCTGGGAGTAGGGAACCCCACCTCCTCTAGCAGCTGGCAGGAGAGTTCCTGGCCTGAATAAAGCAGGCTAGCACCCAGTTCACTCATGCCAGTTCCCCAGTAGCTAGCACTCAGATTTAGAAGTCTGTAAGACCCTTTCAGATCCAGAGAGCTATGGCTCCTCCAACTACTGATTCTGGAACCCTCACTTGTTCCAGCAGCTGGCATTACAGTCTGCAGTGTGCCTACACCCCCAGCCTGAATCCAGTACCTGGCATCGGTTCTACTCACATACACATAGGTACCACCTTCAACAGGTGCTAAGACCACTGCACTTGCTCCAATAGCTGACACCACAGGCTGGGGTGCCCACTCCCCAATCTGACTCCAGTAGCTGGCACTGAGGTTCATTCACCTACATTTAGGTTTTGCCAGTAGCTGGCAAGTAGTCCTTGCAGCATACACAAACACAGGAGAGAGAGTGGAAATACACAGAGAGATAGCTCAGAAAAGATTTAATGAGAGAAAATATAGGATGATGATGCAGACTGCAGTAATGAGGCACAGGGCTTGGCCAGACAAGTGTACTGACTGGTCCTGTTTTATATGGTCCATTTCCTACTTGCCCCAGCTCTTTCTGCCTCCTGCTCCCCCTGCCTTCTGCACATCTCCATAGATTTGCAGAGCTCTGAAGTTTCTGCACCCTCATAGTCCAACCCCATAGTTCACAAGTTTATCAGTTGCAGGTTCATCCCTCCTAGAATAGGCATCCATAGCTTGCTAGCCCACCAATTAGTGTGACTGGGAAGTTTGGTTCTTGTGATTGTGCTGGAATAAACATGCCCACGTTCTCACATGTTCATCAATTAATGTGACTGACCGGACTTGGTTCTCGCTGTTGCCTCCCTTTCTTATTATCCCTTGCTGCCTTGGAAAAAGGTCCTTGACCAGGTGCCATTAAAGAAGCACTCTCCTTCTACATACCCTTACACTACCCCACTGCCAAGAAGCACAAACATATGCACATGCACAAAAAAAAAAAAAAAAAAAAAAAAAAAAAAAAAAAAGCATCGTACAAACTACTCCTGATGCACAAGCGTTATTCCACAGGAATTATTAATAGTCTTAAAGATTTTTCTGGGGAGAGAACATTCTGTTCTCATTTACAAAATGAGAAATGCCAATTGCTGGATATATTGTGCCATGGTGTTTAGGAAAAAAATGCTGGATTAATAGACCCAAAAATATTTTGGGTACTGTAAGCAGGATATGAAAGCAACAGTCTTGTAAGTAACACTTGCTTTTCATTGCCAGTGATCAAGATATCACTGCTTATCACAGTCAGGAATCTAGTAGAAATTGATTATATTAACAACAGTAATAGAGCTGCTTTTGAATTTGGAACTAAATTAATAGCAGCAGTACTTAGACTTTGGTTATTATTTTGAGAATGACATGCAAAATCAGATGTGCTTCAGCACTAAAATCAATGTGGTTGCTCTGAACTACTGGCTGTAGATTTGATCTTGCTCTTTTCATAGTCTTTAATATAAATATAAATGATTAGGTATTTACAGCCTAAGATACTCTATCACTTTTAGCAGCTCCAGCTCTGTGATAAGATCTGTGTTTTGTGGAACTCCAGACACACTTTAATAGCTGTCTAGTGTGCTCCTTCAGCTTTACCCAAGGAGCATTGCACAGTATAGAAGAAATAAATGCTATTTGCTTTGAGGAATAAAGAAACAGTAATTTTGTTTACTAGATTCAAAGTTCCTTTATAAGCTTTATTCATTTAGCAAGCAGTTTATTTAAAATTACTAAATATATACATATGCATACGTAAACATAAAATAGATAGGAGTATATCAGGTGCGGGTATCTAAGTATATAAATATACATTCCTACACATATAAATTTCTATATCTGCGTATATATATTTCTTCAAAACAGAAGAGCCATCTTTCAAAAGATCTTACTTTCATGATTTTACAGGAATAGAAAATCCTAGATATTACTCTGTGGTCTCTGAGTTTCACTTAGTTTTGGCTTTCAAAACCTGGATACCAGAGAAAGGCCAGCAAGGGTATCATGTCCTTGCAGAAGGTTATTTGTGTTCTTTTCAACTAAGATATGGGTGGTCATCTCACAGCCAACATCTGTCAAATGTATTTTCAATATAGTACAGAATGTGAGAAACTATAAAGACTTTGGTCATATCACATATTCTACTGATGCAATAAAATGTAGACAGTTAATATAGTTTTATGCACATAACTTCCATCTGTAACTCTGACAAATTTAGAGCAGAGAATACATGCAGTGAAAGATCAGAGGCTGAACCTTAATCTATTCAAATGCTGAGTAATTTGTTTAAAAATAATTAAATATATAATTAAAATAATGAAATTCCTTAACAATTTTTTACTCACTCTCTTTTCTCTCTCTCTTTATTTTTTTTTCCTTTCCATTTTCTTTTTTCAGTCACTTTTGGAACATCTGTATAGCATAGTGCCATATCATGGAAATAAACAGGATCTAGATGGAGATCTAGAAGGCTGCCTGTATTAAGCAAGAATTTTGCCTGTGTCAGATATGCCTTACTTTTCTGAATTAAACATAACATAAAGGACTAGTATACTCCTATTCACAATATCAGAATTTAGCATATATAACATCCTGATTAAAGTGAGAAAATATAAGCATACTATACAATGTTAGCATAGCTAACTTCAGCTAACATATTTAAGAAAAAAAAAAAGAGGAAAAAAAATCACAATATGAACAGTAGAGAACATCAGATTTATAATCTTCAAAAAGGGGACATACTTAGTAGAATATATAAACCAGAAAATTTTCACATTTGCTTCTAGCACATTTTCATCAACCTTGGTAACAGACTAGGCATTCTCAGTAGCATAATCTGTGGCCTTGCCTTTTGAAGTTAAAGCCTCAAGGTAACAAAATAACGCTGCCTCTTCACAAGTGAGCCAGCTGAAAATAATTAGGTTTTCTGTCTGAAGTGATAGCTGGGCAAGGACAACATCGTCAGGAAGTCTCCATGTTTAATCACCGGATCAGGAACACACAGTCAATGTGATCATGGGGAAGGTCACTCTGTATTTGAACCCTCACACTTTATCGTATTCTAGAAAACTAACTCAAGTCTGGCTGAAATGTAAAGGAAAAATATCTCTATTAAAAACAAAACAAGACACTCTCCCTTCCATGCCCCCTTTCTTTGACCTTAGCAAGGGATATTATGAATGTCCAGGACTGCTGTACAACAAAGCTTCAAGCAGGTGTGAGATCAGGAAACGGTAATTTCTTCATTAACAATCGTGGACATGAGGATGAGTTTCCTCCTCTGCATGATCAGTGTGCTGTGACACATTTGCTAAGGGCCTCTCTCTTGTGCTGCCATTTCCCATGACCTGTAGGAAAACAATATGTGGTATCTACCTCTACTCCAGCTCTTCAGTCTGTTTTGAGTTTGTTTCACAGCATAAGTGCCAGCTATCAGCTAACCCAAAACACTAGTGTATTGCAACATGAATATATGAGCCTATCCTGTCTGAACTCATAACAGTTATTCTTAAGTTATAGATGCATCCGATGAAATAAAATGTGTTTTTGAAATAATATTTTTTTTTGGTTGTTTGTTTTTATTAGTAGTAGCTTTGTTATACCCTGCAAATCTACAACACTTTCTGTTGTTTTAGGTTGCGGTTTTGAGTCTGATTTAGTTGCCTGCCCTACACAGTAAATAACGAGATTTTTTTTCATTTACTTACATTTAGCCAGACAGTAGAATGGATATAGCAGTTAAAATATGGCAGCAGAGATCATATTAATCTGTATTATTTTAGAAAGTTGGGTAATCATTATCTAATAATCAGAGGTTGTGTTTGCAAGTTAAAATCCATTTCCAGTCAAAAACAAATGAATTTGTGGAAGCTGGTCTACTTGGTTACCAAAGAAGCAGTCTTTCTATTCCAGTTATGGATGTTTTTCTAAGTTTGTCTGAACAGCAGATAAGCACTGCATATTAATGACTAACCTGGGTCTTCTTGCTGTGTAGGACTGTTTGCAAGCTGAAGAGAAATAGGGGAAAGTTGTCTTATAGATAAGTAGGGTGTTACATTCCTTTCACCCATGTAACATAAAAGGATGATTCAGAAGAAAATCAAACATTTGAAACAAATCAGTCACAAATGCTGGCAGAACCTGGATTTGCAAACATTTTGTAGCAATACTTGACGACATAGAAAATAAAAATTAAAAAGTTACTTTAAAATGTCACTAGAAATAGGCCTTTTACTTCGATTGTTGACTCATCTTATGCAAATACATTACCTCCTTCAAATGCAGTATGTCCCTGTTAATCCTTCTGGCTTTGTGACAGAATAACACTAGCAAATTAAACATACTTGGAAATTAGTTGTGAAGCTTTCAAAGACCCCCTATATGGGTGCAGAGCTCCAAAACAGTCTGTAATTAAGTTTTATATTCTTTATTCCTAATTATGTGCACATGAACGTATTTATAGATGTTTCTACATGTAGTCTTCATGATAAACAATGTTGTTGCATGCATTTGTGAAAGAGATTGATCAAGATAATCATTACAATAGATCTTTCAGGAGAGGCTACATACATCTATCTTCATAAAGCACAGACAGCAAGTAGATGGAGAAATGCTCATCACCAAATGATGCATCATATACAAACTTTTCTAACATAATAAAAACTACTACTGAACCAGAGTAAGTAGTATGGCACTTAACATTATCCAAAACAAAATATTTTATTTCTCTTGCACATAGACTCATTTATTTACACACTAACATTGCATAAGCCCTGGGTAAGTTAGAAGTATACAGAAAGTTTCAGAAGAAGGATGGTTTACTGTATTGTTTTTGAACTAGACAGGGACACATTCATGCAAAAGCAGTAAGATTTCAAATCAGAGTAATCCAGAAGCATCTTGATTTCTTTCTTCAAGCTGTGCAAAACCACTCTTTGTCATCAACTGTTGGCAATTCTCATGTGAAAAGAAAATTTCTAATCCAGACTTAGAAGGAAATTAAAGGAACGGAGATAAAGGAAAATTAAAGGAAAAGGTGTTTTCTTTAGAGAATTACAGGAAGAAATACTCCAAAATAATCTGTTTACTGAGTAACTGAAACTAAAAAGTAGTAGATTCCCCTCAGTAATAGGTATACTCTGTCTGTCTGTGCTTCAGGCTATGTTTAAAGGTGGAGTTTTTCACTGTGAAAAGCGTTTTTGTTCAGGTAGATGTAGCTTTTGAAAACACTGGATATAATGTATATGAATCTAGGATTATCCACCAACTTGTTTTTTGATTTTTAATTTTTTTTACCTATGGTACGTATCCATCATATTTCACACTATATAGGACCAGTGATGCAAATGTTACAATGATCTCACACACATTTCCAAAAAAAAAAAAAAAAAGGTATTTAAAACTTCAGATATATTAACACGAACATTTTCTCATTTAATGTATTTATACAATTATATAAGTTAAGTCTTTCAACTTGTGAATATATACCTACTCTACATATATCCACTACTGAGGATGTTTATTTCCAGAAGATACAAAAGAGATTCTTTGCATAGTCCTGAAATGATCATTGGAAAGAAAGTGACACTCTAATGAATATTTACTTGGGATGAATTAGAAATTCCCTGTTGCATCATTTCTCACCAATTAGGAATAAAATTTCATTTTTACATTTTGGTCCAAGCAGACCGTTTTGGCTCAGAGGTAAGTACTGAACTGGAAAACACAGTATATAGTATTCATGATATTTGACATAAAATATCTATTAGGCCTAGTAATTGAGTTAGTTTCTTTTATCTTAGCCATGGGATAAAATACAATGAATAACAAGAATACTCTTTCTCTCTATCTGAGAGAAGGTTAGGGCAGTAAAATGTATTGCATGTATCCAATCTAAACTAAATTATGGAGAAAATAAGGTAGAATTAAAACAGGTGTTTATCATTTCTAAATGAGTTTATCAGAAAAAAAAAAAAAAAAGGTCTTATAAATATATGTGTTCTTTTCAGTATAAATCTGCATGTTTGGAAATATATATACTTTCCTACTTTAAGGCTCACATTTTACTGCTTATTTTTCACAGTGAACAGAAGCTAAGGTGCATTCTTTTACACTTTAAGAACATGCAAAATAGGCATATCACCAAAACGTATAGGATAATGAAACAGTGCTTTATTGTAGCCATCTGTCTCTTCACATCGGTTTCTTAAATGATCATTACAATCTGGTCTCAAAACTTGATAAAAATTATCCTAGGTAACATTAATAGTAATATTTAATTAGATGATATAAGGTTCTTTTTGGAGTTAGATTTCGGTTAGCTTGAAACAAGTAGAGGTGTGCATGTGCCAGAGAAAAGGATGGGACAAATGCACAGAGTGTTATTTATTTTGTTTCGCTTGACTGGCTACTCAAGGAGAACAAGATGTGGCTCTTTAGCTTCATTATATATAGCCTTTGCTTTTCTCCCAACCTCCCCCCACCACCACGTTGACAGACAGAAAAGTTACAGCCAATGCTAATTTAGATAACATCTAAAGCCTTGCCTGACAAGGTAAATTCAAATTATGAAGCAATCCCTTCACATACAAAGACCTTGTTAGCTAGATTAGTGGTGGATTGGCTCTGTGTGACAGCTTGTTTGCTAAAGGTGAGCTATCTGCATTTCCAATGCAGACAAGCTATATCATCATTAAAAAAATAAATAAAGATGTCATTTCTCTTATTTGTCACAGAGATCATGTAATATTCCTTCTCAGTTTTCTTCATTGTTGACTTCTTAGGGAAATAGCAGCAACTGTGTACCTTCAAGAAAGACACCTAATTTTGTTATGGATGAACATAGTGTTGTGACAAAACAGTGGCACAGCTGTCATAACAGCTGTCACACATTAATCATGACAGTGACAAATAGCATAATTACTTTATCTGGAATGTCTAGCATGCACACTCAGTATGCGCCACTGCAGTGTAAGCATATCAAGCATGGTTTAATTAAAAGACATCAATACAGGTTAGTTAGACATGGTCTTGGAGACACTGATACAAAATGAAACTAAAATTATTTATAGGTTCCTTTTTTAGGGACACTCAAAGACCAATTATTTAGTAGACAAGGTAATTTGAATCTGTTTTCCTAATCATCTTCTTTGATGCCAATTCTGCATGGTGAATTGAGCTACTGGCATGAATGTGTTTCTGACCCAAAACCTCAGCTATGTACAATGTTCAATGGTTATGTTTTCTTCCAAGATTGCTTAAATGTTCACATCTGTCCCACATCCTTTGATTGCACAAAATGTAGCAAAATAACAAGCTTCATTGTGTGCTGCTGGGTAAAACTTTTCTTTCCCACAGACTCTCAAATAGAGATAGAATAGTGAGATTTGTGTTACAACATGAGCTTTGGGTTCTGCAATTGCACCTGCCAAGGCTTAGGTGTTGTGTAGCAGGAGTTCATTATAAAGATAATTACCACTGAAAAATGCAAATACAGCTCATGCTCTAATTTCAAACAAATCAAAGCACTAAGAGGTAAGTTTTTGTTTAAAGACCATATCCGGTTCAATATTTCTTTAACATTACTCTTTGGGTCCACATGTTCATGAAGGTTTGGAGTTGTTTTGTTTAGACTTTTCTGAAGATAAAAAATGCAGCAAAATACTGTTGCCAGGGCTCACTTCGCACAGCAAATTCCATTGATAATTACCAACTCATAGTATTTTTACTTTTTGCTCCAGATTTGTTAAGCTGTGTAACTCATTGAATTCACTTATTGAATTTCTAGGGGCAGTTCATGAATTGTACTAAAGCCTACTCAATGAAATATTAATGAATCAATTTCCATAGACGTAGATTCATTATCTCACTGGATGGCATCAGAAAACACAGTCCTGCAGATAGTATCCTTCCACCTGCCTGACAGAGGATTTCATTATATTATTCAGTTTTTAAAGACTTCACTCAGACTTCTTGGTAAGTTTACATAAGTAGTTTTTCAATCATTTGGTCCAAGAAAAAATTAACGGGGAAACATTGTAATATTATTTAGTTGAACCTCACTAATCCATCAAATGTGATTTCCTATTAACCAGCAAAGAGAGATTGTCAGTGACATGTTAAGGATCACAGGAACCAAAGATTTTTCAAATGCAAGAAATTCTTTCAAAATATGAAACTTTTTTTTTTTTTTTTTTTCTCATTAAAAGATATAGAGGGATAAATGGCAAAATAGCAACTGTTTTCTGGGGGGTATGAAATTTACATTAATGAATCTGGGATTTAATGAATGGGTTTAAGCTTTTTGCACTTCTGCAGAACAGTTACGTGGAGCGGTAGGATCCGGATTATGTAGTTTGGCCACATATATTTTTAAGACACCCTGTGGTTACCTTGTGGTGGCTGGGCTCATCTGTTCTTTAATTAGCACATGTCCATGAAATACATTGCCTGCACCTGATTCTTCTCTCATGTGCTTCAGGTTTTGTAACTGAAATCATTTCACTGACTTCCACCAAATTAACATTGTATTCATAGTATTATGAAAAGGCAAGACAAGCAACTCATCTCCTTTGACTTTCCGGATTTGGTGGACCAGCACATGAGATTGTTAGGCTCATAAAAATAGATAACATTCAGTCCGGATAAACTGCTTTCATCAATGCCAGGTTCAGTGGAGTTAACCACTGGACTCTCAGAATTATAAATTCCCTGCATAGCCTTAAGTTTTAGGATATCTTTCGTCATAACTAATCACAAGCTAGAAGATTCCAGAATATTTGATTGTTTGCCTAGCTTAAGATAGTTTATAAAAGAACTCCATATTCTTCTTTCCTTTGTACTTAGCAGATACCGCACAGAAGAACCCTCACTCGCTAACAATGGGAACCAGCAGGCTTTTGTTGTGAAAACTAGCAGCAGCCAATTGTATTTATCTCTTTGACTAAGAGGTTTATTATTTATCTTCCCTTTTGCAGTGCCCATGTGGCAGTGCTGATATTGAGCAGCTGGACAGATCGTACCCTGGAGCCACATCTGCAGCTATATAGATCAACACCACTTTCAGTGCCTCGGTGCTGGAGAAGTTTATCTTCTGTCAGCTAGATTTACTACCAACTTCGTGAATTGTTAAGGGTTTTCCTTTCCCCTCCCCCTGTTTGATTCTCATTTGTTCACTCCCCCCCCCCCCCCAATTAAGAGGGATTTCCAACTGGATTTGCAAAGAATAAATAGTGATTGCTCAGTGAAACTCAGAAATGGCAGTAAGGACTGCAAGCTATAAACCAACAGGAAATATCCAAATGCAAGACTGTATCATGGATCATAGCTGTTTCAGCGGTTCCTAAGTATTAGAGCTGACCAGGCAGTAATTACTCACATTAGACCTTTTCCCCTGAGAAAGTCAAATCCTAAATAATTTTCTTTCCATGAAGAACAACAAAAAATGCATTCTGATCTGACAGTAACCATACCCTCATGAGAATCTGTATGTTTTTTTATACTAATTCATTTAGGAAAAAACAATTTTCTATCAGCCCAATACACAGTATTATCAAGCTTCCGTCCAGAAGTTATGCTAATAAAGGTAGAATCCCAGAACCCATTTTGGCTGTTTCCAGGAACAAGAAACGGCAACAAGATCCTAGGTTTTTATCTCCTCCTGCTATTCTAGTGGGTCCTAGAACAACTTCCTCAACTTTCTCATGACCAGGTATCAATCAAAACCTCTCTTTCGTATGACCAGGTCTCAAAGCAAGCAGGTCTCAACCCAAAATTTATCTCAAAGCTCCAGTGAGAAAAAAGAAAAAAAAAAAAAAAAAGAAAGAAAAAGAAACACCTTTCTGTCAACTGGCTAGCTCAGACCCAGCTATATCAACCATTATTGAACCGACAACACAACTACACAACTAGTATGCCCTCAGCTTGACTTTGGAATATTGTTTTCCCTATTTGTTTCCTTGGTATCAGTGGACTGCAAGTATATAGAGCTGAAGGACTGTTCCTCCTTCATAAAGGAAGTCTTTATATACTGTAAAAAAAAAAAAATAAATAAAATAAATAAATAAATAAAGTACTGCATTCCTTCTTTCAGGAAGACACTATAAAAGAAAATATCAGAAAAACAGCAATTCTGAAAGTAGTCAAGGTCACTTCAACTCAGGAGGAAAAGACATTTTATACATATGCTTTTTGTGCCCAGTTTTCATCTCTGCAAGCCAAGAAAGTTTCATGTAATTACCATACTTTTGATGTAAGTCTCCAAATCATGTGATGTCAAGATTTGTCTTAATGAAAGTAGACTGCATTTGCACCTAGGTAACTGCACACATCTTCTCTGGTTTCTCCAACCTTCTTCCCCAGATAACATCTATGTGAAGCTAACACTGGAAGCCATGAATCCCATGCTCTACCCATTTAAAATATCCATATAATGCCGCCATTCATCATTAACATGCTTGCCACATTTCTATGCGATTAAATCTCCCCCACGCACATTAACCTAAAGTAGAACTCCAAACAAAACATGGCTATCAGTAAGTAATATAAAACATTACAGTAGCAGAGTCAGAAATCAGAATTATTTTGAAAAAGAATACAAAGAATCACAGTGGATTTGGATCTGTGGTGAATGGCAATTTTTTTAGCACTTGGTATAAGCTTATACACATTAGGCAGACTTTCACTAGGAATAGTGGTTCCAAAACACAGGTCAGAAGGAAGAGGCAGAACAGAGAAGTCAGATACTTTACATGCTTAAATAACCAATTATCTAACAATGTGGAAGGTATCTTCTTGCTTTTTCTGTAATTTATAAATATTTACATAACTCAATTTTGTCAAATCTTTAAAAAAGATGCTCTAATTCCAAATGACCATCTGCAGCAGCTAAAGGGCTGGAGTTTTGTTCTTCACATTTATAAACATGGTTCTACTTTAATTTTTTTATTAAAGTTCACAACTGAGTTGTTAAAACAAAATTTAACAATCTTTTCTGAAAACAAAAAAAAAAAAACAAGCAGTCTTTCTTTACATATTTTGTCTTCATTGATGGTAGATTTTTAATCTGCTGGTTAGCATTTCATCTGAGTGTCTGCAATAGATCACATCTTTCCAATGCTGAAATTGAGCACTGTAAAATCCTGAATTATAGCAGTGCTGCGTATTCATTGTATAGTACCCAGTTATGTCTAGCCTCATGCTTAAAAAACAGTGTGGAACGTCCAACTGATTTTTAATTCATCTACTTAAATATAGTACAGTTTCAATATTGCTAATGAAGTGGCTCTTAGGTCACCTAAACACCTTAGGAAAAGGTTACCACTTTATTTTAAATATTCCATCAATCATGAATTACTGTGGTGTTCTATGTAAAATTATTGACTTTAATTCACGTGATATTCATGAATATGTCAAATGTATATCTAGAGAGATATTTATGTAAAAATAAAACCTTGAGCATGACCTATTTCCTCTCCTTCTGTAAAGGTTGCTAGTTTTAATAATATAGATGTATATGCATTCTTTCTTTACATTTCAAACTGCACAGAAGGACTGGGCAATGATAAGCTCTTGAGACAGCCACCTTTTTAACAACCTCCAGTTAGCTACATCATCCCTTACATTTGGCAGATTGTGACCATATGGATATGCAGACATGATTTCCTGTTCAGCCTTCACATCTTCATGCACATGGTAGGATGACATGACAGATCTATGCCATGTGCAGGCCTCCATATTCTTCACTGAGATTTATGCCACCTGGATAGGTCTGCAAGAGTTGTAGGGAAAAAGAAAAAAAAAAAAAAAAAAACCTGTTCAGGACAGTGCATTAGAATGTCCCTTGGACCACATTTTTTCTATTCTGAGAAACAGATATTCTCCAGCATCTTCTCTTCCTCACATCTAGCTACATTTTTTTCTCTGATCACATGGTAGTGGCTGTTTTACATGGATTTGCAATATCCTTTAAATATGGCAATGAAGATAAACAAATAAAAAAAAAAAAAGAGGCTTTTTTTTTCTGTGTATGCATGAAAATACAAATAATTTCCATCTGCATCAAGGTGTAATGTTGTTAGAATTAAGTGTTATGTTTTGGAAGCGAGGGTGGAAGGAAAAGGAAAACAATAATGTTGGCTTTACTGTTTTGCATTAATAAAAGTTCTCTAAAGACAATGTTCACAAGGGTGGACCTAAATAACCTCCGAAGTCTGTGGAGCTCATCATGAAAAAATAAAAAGACTGTGTAGTCTTACAATGAGTGGTCCTCTTAATATCTCCTAACGGGAATCTCGATAACAATTTGAACATTTCAGGGAACAGGAAGAAAAATTAATGACAGCTGGTTTGCAATCTGTGCTTTTGTTTCTTTTCTGTGGTGCTACTGCATATAAGCCTGGTCAATTTACTGTTTTTAAACAAAATTGTTCATAACTGTGTTAAAGATGCATTTCTATTTTTTATATCAGTTTTGCAAGTGCTCCCTTAATTCTGGAAATTCAGTTCGGGAAGTGCTTGCATGTTTTAATGAATAACTAACATACAGAATATTAGATGGGTGTTAAATATATACAACCTAGAGACATTGGGCATGTTTTTTCCTTTTTTTTTTTTTTCTCTTTTTTCCTTTTTTCTTTCTTTTCCCTCCTCTTTTTTTTTTTTTCCTTTCTATTTTTTCATAAGCATAAAGTAACATAAACACAACCATATGGTTCCAAATCCAAGCAAGTGTTTCTTCCTGCCCTATCTGGATCCCTCAGTATGGGTTTTATTTGCTCAGTGATTCCTGTTTTGACGTTCTTTGGGTGCCATGACTATGCTCTCAGAGTCATCACCAAAAGCGCCAACAAGCATTCTGAGTATGAAGTTACATTCGAAGTTTACAGGCCTTAGGCTTTCAAACCATTTATGTACTTTGAAAATTAAGTCCGTTATTTTCTTTTTTGTCTGTTCAGCTTGATGAACAGCCACTAATATGACACGAATGTTCAGGGTTTCAGGTTCTGTGATCTCAGGCATGCTTTTGAGAGACTTGGCATGCTGACACAGGATGGGATGCACTTGGCCAAGTGGGGAAAGAGCATTTTGGGTAGCAAGCTGGATGGACCCATTAGCAGGCCTTTAAACTAGATTCAAACGGGGAAGGGGTTGTACCTGCAAGTGATCTGAAAGAACACCTGAATGCCAATACTTTAGAAAACAGCAGGGAAACACCTGTGAATCTTACCATAGAAATCAGGAAGGACTCCTCTGAAAATGTGACATCAAACTTAGCACAGCTGAAGTGCCTCCACACCAATGCACACATCATGGGAAACAAGTAAGAGGCACTGGAAGTCACAGTGCAATTAGAAAACTATGGTATAATTGGTATCACAGAAACATGGTGGGATGAATCACGCATCTGGAAGATTGGAATGGAGATCTACAAGCTTTATAGGAGGGATAGGCATGGAGGGAAGGGTGGGAGGTGTTGCCTTCTATGTTAATAACTGTGAAGTGTTTGCCCCAAGAAAAAGAAAAGAGAGGTTGAGAGCCTGTAGATAATTAAATACTTGACCAACAAAGGACATCTTGTGGTTGGGGTCTACTACAAGCAACCTGACCAAGGCGAACCTGTGGAGGAGGCCTTCTTGCACCATCTTGCACCAACTACAAGAAGCATCACACTCACAGGCTCTCATCTTCCTGGGATGTGGATTTCAACCACCCAGATGTTTGCTGGGAAAGCCACGTGGTAGAAAGTAAGCAATCCAGGAGACTTCTGGAGGCAACTGAGGACAAATTCCTGTCCAGGTATTAGACCAACCAGAGAAGCATTACTGGACCTGGTACTCACCTATGTGGAAGAGCTCATTAAAGAAGTTAAGACTGGAAGAAGCCTAGGTTGCAGTGACCACGCAGTGGCTGAGTTTGTGATCTTGAGGGATACAGGCCTGGCTAAGAGCAAAGTCAGGACCCTGAAATTCAGAAGAGCCGACTTCCATCTGTTCAAAGAATTAGTAGATGAGATCCCAGGAGATGTGGTCCTCAGGGTCAGAGGATCTGATCAGAGCTGGCAACTCTTTAAAGATATTTTCCTTGGAGCGCAAGAGCTCTCTATTCCCGTATGCAATAAATCAAGCAGGGGAGGTAGGAAACCTGTGTGGCTGAACAAGGACATGCTGGTCAAACTTAGGCACAAGAAGGAAATGCACAGACAGCGGAAACAGGACCATGTGCCCTGGGAAGAGTACAGAAATGCTGTCTGGATATGCAGGGATGGGATCAGGAAAGCCGAGGCACTGACAGAACTAAATTGGCGAGGGATGCAAAGAATAACAAGAAAGGGTTCTACAGGTACCTGGGCCACAAAAGAAAGACTAGGGAGAGTGTAGAGCCTCTGACAAAAGAAGATGGAGAACAGGTAATGACAGATGAGGAGAAGGCAGAGGTACTTAACAACTTCTTTGCCTCGGTCCTCACTGGTGCTCAGGCTTCCAATATCTATCGTGTCCCTGAACTGCTAGGCAGGGGTTGGGGGAGCAGAATCCCTCCCAGTGTAAGCAGAGAGCATGTTTGGGACCTCTTGATGCAACTTATCAACTACAAGTCTATGAGGCCTGATGATGTTCATCCCGGGGTCCTGAAGGAATTGACTGACGTAGGCAGCAAGCTGCTCTCCATCATGTTTGAAAAATCATGGCAGTCAGGCAGAGTCGCCAGTGACTGGAAAAAGGGAAACATCACTCCCATTTTAAAAAAAGCTAGAAAGGAAGACCTGGGGAACTACAGAGCAGTAAGCCTCACCTCTGTGCCTGGCAAGATCATGGAACAAATCCTTCTGGAGGCAGTGTTAAGGCATATGCAGGACAAGGAGGTGATCCGGAACAGCCAGCATGGCTTCACCAAGGGTAAATCGTGCCTGACCAATCTGGAGGCCATCTATGATGGAGTGACTGTATCAATCCACAAGGGAAGACTGACTGATGTTATCTACTTGGATTTCTGTAAGGCCTTTGACACAGTCCCACATGACATCCTCATCTCTAAATTGGAAAGATATGGATTTGAAGAGTGCACCATTCAGTGGATAAGGAGTTGGCTTGAAGCTCCCACCCAGGGACTGGGGGTCAATTGTTCTATGTCCAGGTGGAGACCGGTGACGAGCGGTGTCCCTCAGGGGTCTGTCTTGGCAGTGGTTCTTTTCAATATCTTCATCAATGACAAAAATAATTGGATTGAGTGCATCCTCAGCAAATTTGCAGATGATACCAGGCTAAATGGTGTTGTTGATACCAAAGAAAGAAGAGATGCCATCCAAAGGGACCTGGAGAAGCTTGAGAAATGGGCCCATGTGAACCTAATGAGGTTCAACAAGTTCAAGTGCATGGTGCTGCACCTGGGTCAGAGAAATCCCAGACATGAGTACAGACTGGGAGAATATCTCATTGAGAGCAGCCTTGATGAGAGAGACTTGGGGTTCTGGAGGACAAAAGGTTTGCTTGGCATGAGTCAACAGTGCATGCTTGCAGCACAGAAGGCCAACTACATCCTGGGCTGCAATAACAGAAGTGTGACCATTAGGTCAAGGGAGGTTATTGTCCCCCTCTGCTCTGCTCTCATCAGGCCCCACCTGGAGTCTTACAGAGGGATCTTTGAAAAAAATGGAGAAGGGCTCTTTACTCAGGTACATAATGATAGGACAAGGGGGAATGGTCTTAAACTAAAAGAGGATAGATTTAGACTAGACGTTAGGAGGAAAATCTTCACTGTAAGGGTAGTGAGGCACTGGAACAGGCTGCCAAGAGAAGTTGTGGATGTCCCATTCCTGGAGGTGTTCAAGGCCGGGCTGGATGGGGCCTTGGCCAGCCCGATCTAATGGGTGACATCCCTACCTATGGCAGCGGGGGTGGAGTTAGATGGTCTTTAAGGTCTCTTCCAACTGTGATTGTGTTCTATGAAAAAATAACATTAAGTTGCAAGCATAAAACAGATAACTATGCTTCTTGACCTAGCCTTATCTTTGCCCTCTTTCCATGTATAAGACTAGATATTATGATGTTCTGAACAGTACAAAAGTTTAGATGATTATGTTGGGTTTACATGGCAATGATATGGTAACAGGGGGAGAGGGACTGCAGGGGTGACGTCTATGAGCAAAGCGCAGCAGCTGCCCCATGTCTGATCAAAGCCAGCTCCAGCCCGCTCCAAAAGGAAACTGCTGCTGGCCATAGCCAAGCCAGTGATCAATGCTGGCTGGGCCTCTGGGAGAGCAGATTGAAGAACGGAAAAAAAAAAAAATAACAAAAAAAAAAAACTGCTAGGCAACAGCAACTGAGAGAGAGGACTGAGAAAATATGTGAGAACCAGCCTTGCAGCCCCCAAGGTCAGTGCAGAAGGAGGGCAGGAGGTGCTCCAGGCACGCAGCAGGAGCTACCCTGTGGCCTGTGGAGAGGCCCCTGGTGGAGCAGGCTGTCCCCCTGCAGCCCATGGGTCCCACATGGAGCAGATCTCCACACTGCAGTCTGTGGAAGAGCCCCCGGTGGAGCAGGTGGCCGTGGCCTGGAGGAGGCTGCGGCCCATGGAGAGCCCCCCCAGGAGCAAGCCCCGGGCTGGAGCTGCAGCCTGTGGAGAGGAGCCCACGCAGGAGTAGGTGACCTGGCAGGAGCTGCTGCCCATGGGGGACCCAGGTTTGAGCAGTGTGCTCCTGATGGATTGACCCCATGGTACGGAGCCATGTGGGAGCAGTTCTTGAATTGCTGCTGGCTGTGGGCAGCTCCCGCAGCATCAGTTCAGGATGGACAGCATCCCATGGGAGGGACGCTGCACTGGAGCAGGGGCAGACAGTAGTAGTAGTTTAGTAGTTGAATTCTAAAGGACAAAAAGAGATACAGAGGATACTCAAAGGACTTCAGCTGAATATGCCTCATATTACCATCTAGCCTTGTTTTATGTCAGAGGAAAGTACATTTGCTTGTGTTTGTAAGGTACAGATAAGAAAAGAACAGAGATCTTCTGGCACACATCAATAAAGCAGAAAGAAGTTGCATGGTAGCAATAGCAGTCTGTTGGGATAACAGATTGGTGCCCACTAGTAAGGGGGCAAGACTCATAATTCACAAACAATGAAGCCACAAGTGAATTATAAAGGTCTTGTCCTCTTACAGCAGAGATAAATGAGTCTATCTAGTACAACCAATCACAGGATCGGTTTAGATACGTCTTTGTCCATAATCCTTTCTCATATAAAATTATTTGGGTGAGTATCACAATAAATAGAGAATAAAAGACATCCAAATCAATTCCCCACTCTGTCCCTGAGGATCCACAATCTGGTGCTGGAGTGTTGAAGATGTTACCCACATATCTTTTTTCTTTTTCTTTTTCTTTCTTTTTCTTTCTTTCTTTCTTTCTCTTTCTTTCTCTTTCTTTCTTTCTTTCTTTCTTTCTTTCTTTCTTTCTTTCTTTCTTTCTCTCTTTCTCTCTTTCTCTCTTTCTCTCTTTCTCTCTTTCTTTCTCTTTCTTTCTCTCTTTCTTTCTCTCTTTCTCTTTCTTTCTCTTTCTTTCTCTCTTTCTCTCTTTCTCTCTTTCTCTCTTTCTCTCTTTCTTTCTCCCTTCCTCCCTTCCTCCCTTCCTCCCTTCCTCCCCTCCCCTCCTCTCCTCTCCCCTCCTCTCCTCTCCTCTCGTCTCCTCTCCTCTCCTCTCGTCTCCTCTCCTTCTTCCTTTCCTTTCTTTCTTCCTTTCTTCCTTCCTTTCCTTCCTTCCTTCCTTCTTTCTTGCCTTCCTGCCTTCCTTCCCGCCTGCTTTGCTTGTAAATAACGTTACACTTGTTATTAGGTATATGTTGATAGGCACATGTGACAAGACTATTTTTGTTTTTTGTTTTCTTTAACTGGACTAGCATTTCACCATTTTTAGTTGTTCCTACTATTACATACCTACTGTTACTGTGCTTATTTTCCACTGGCACCCCACTTCACTCCCCACATATGATTACTTCTCTCATGGTCACATAAACTTTTTCATAGTTCCTGGAGTGGTGAACAAAAGCCTGTCTTCAATGTGTAGGCTGCTGCTGTCTTTCCACTGCTACTTTTTTTTTTTTTTTTTTCCAACAAGCCTGGATTCTTGTTATTGAAACCTAGATTATGCCTGGGGCTGAATCTCTAATGAGGTAAAGAATTTAAAAGTGACTATTCTTTTAAAAGTCATAATAGCTACACATCTTTACATAAGGTAATTTCTTAGTAATGCTATAGGTGTTTTTGCAGAATAACATCCTTGTGAAACAGGCCAGTATAAAATAAGGTAAAACAAAACTGCCTCCAAAATGCCAACTTTCATAATAATTTCATGTGGTGATTTTTGATTAATCTATTAGATTCTTCATTTGTACTGCTTTGACAAATTGGTCATATGAACAGAAACTTTGGAGTTAACTGGTTGTGGTGGGGCAATCTCAGTGAAAAAGACCAAAATGAAGACATCATTAAGATTATAAGAAGTCTCTAAGAAGTCATTAAGATTATAGAGAATACAATCACGGATAGCAATAATTTAGATTCTGTAACAATTTTTCATTGTAAGGTCCTCTTTTAGTTGTTTATAAATTTGACAGCTTTGTCAGCTGAGACTGAAATTTTTATTC
Source organism: Cygnus olor (assembly GCF_009769625.2). Taxonomy (NCBI): domain Eukaryota; kingdom Metazoa; phylum Chordata; class Aves; order Anseriformes; family Anatidae; genus Cygnus; species Cygnus olor. The sequence goes on along the minus strand of NC_049198.1, from coordinate 41,665,008 downwards.
TGATTGTCTTTCTAAAGCAGAATTAAACTAAAAATAAAAAAGGAAATTGGAAAGTCTTACCTGTGAAACGTTCTAGCTCTTTCTGAGAACCAGCTAACCTTTATTTGCAGTATATTGCAACAGTTTTTACAACCACTTTGGTGAGAACATTGCATCTACTCTTTCATGTACTACATGAAATTTGGTGGAAAAGTTTTGTTTCAAGTATCTACTTTTGCTGTTCTAACAGAAGCTTGCCTACATTTAGCGAAGAGATATGTTGTATTCAGTGATCTTTGTGGGTCCCTTCCAACTCAGGATATTTTACAATCCTATAATTCTATGAATATTTTAGTTTTCATGTTTAGTTTTAGTTTTAGTTTTCATGTTTAGTTTTCATGGCATAAAATTTGCCATCTAAATTCTCTACAGACTCTGGCTACAAAATGAGCATCTCAGAGCTTTTCCATGCTGGCTGGTAGTGGATGAAACCATGATGGTCTCAGTCTGGGACTTAAAGGGTGGGTGAGATTTTTACTGTGGTTATGGCTCTGTATATACACAGCAACAGTTTAGGGGGGCTATTTTTCTTTTATTTCGTTGCTCCCATATTGGTGTTTAGACAGTGAAAGAGAGAGAGGAATGTCCCCTCCACAGCTTGAAAATAGTATTGGGATTGGAGAGACAGATGAAGAGGAAGGAACAATATGGGGGGAGGTTGGGAGGAGGAAGAGGAAGAGGAGGGAAGAGAATCTGGGGGAGTGGCGTGTGAGGAGAGAGGGCAGAAGTAAACAAAGAGAATAGAATAGAATGGTGATGGAGGACATAGGACCTGGGATTTTACAATATCAGAAATAAGCACGAAGAACTCCAAGGAATCATAGAATCATAGAATATCCCGAGTTGGAAGGGACCCATAAGGATCATCAAGTCCAAATCCTGGCACCACACAGGTCTACCCAAAAGTTTAGACCATGTGACTAAGTGCACAGTCCAATCGCTTCTTAAATTCAGACAGGCTTGGTGGAGTGACTACTTCACTGGGGAGCCTGTTCCAGTGTGCAACCACCCTCTCGGTGAAGAACATCTTCCTGATGTCCAGCCTAGACCTCCCCTGCATCAGCTTAACACCGTTCCCGTGGGTCCTATCACTGGTGATTAGGGAGAATAGGTGCATGCCCCTCCACTCCCCCTCATGAGGAAGTTGTAGACTGCGATGAGGTCCCCCCTCAGCCTCCTCTTCTCCGGGCTGAACAGGCCAAGTGACCTCAGCGGCTCCTTGTATGTCTTCCCCTCTAGGCCCTTCACCATCTTCGTTGCCCTCCTCTGGACACTCTCCAACAGTTTTACATCCTTTTTGTACTGTGGTGCCCAGAACTGCACACAGTACTTGAGGTGAGGCCACACCAGTGCAGAGTAGAGAGGGACAATCACTTCCCTCGACCGACTAGCAATGCCGTGCTTGATGCACCCCAGGATACAGCTGGCCCTCCTGGCTGCCAGGGCACACTGCTGGCTCACATTCAGCTTGCTGTCAACCGCAACCCCCAGATCCCTCTCTGTGGGGCTGCTCTCCAGCATCTCGTCGTCCAGTCTGTACATATAGCCAGGGTTGCATCTTCCCAGGTGTAGGACCCGGCACATGCTTTTTTTAAACTTCATGTGGTTGGTGATCTCCCAGCTCTCCAGTCTGTCCAGATCTCTCTGCAAGGCCTTTCCATGCTCAGCCGAGTCTACAACTCTTCCAAGTTTGGTGTTGTCAGCAAATTTGCTCAAAACACCTTCTAGTCCTACATCCAAATCACTTATAAAAACATTGAAAAGGACTGGCCCTAAAATGAAGTCTTGAGGGACCGCACTAGTGACCATCCGCCAGCTTGATGTGGCTCCATTTACCACAACCCTTTGAACCCTGCCCGTCAGCCAATTGTTCACCCATCGTATGATGTATTTGTTTAGTTGTATGCTGGACATTTTGTCCAGTAGGATCCTATGGGAAACTGTGTCAAAAGCTTTGCTGAAGTCCAAAAAGATCACATCAGCTGCCTTCCCTTGATCGATTAGATAAGATCGATAGATCTTATAAAAGGAAATCAAATTTGTTAGGCAGGACCTACCCCTCATGAACCCATGTTGGCTGGGACCAATGACTGCATTGTCCCCCAGGTGCACTTCAATAACTCCCAGAGTAATCTTCTCCAAAATTTTACTAGGTACTGACGTGAGACTGACAGGCCTGCAATTGTTAGGGTCTTCTTTCTTGCCCTTCTTGAAAATTGGCACAACATTTGCCAGGTTCCAGTCTACGGGAACCTCTCCAGATGCCCAAGACCATTGAAAAATAATTAAGAGAGGTCCTGCAATGACGTCAGCCACCTCTTTAAGCACCCTGGGATGAATCCCATCCAGACCCATGGACTTGTATGGATCCAGGTGAAGCAGCAAATCCCACACACGTTCAAGGTCGGTTGGAAGTTTATCATTCCCACCGCCATGGTCCTCCAGCTCAGGGCACCCTGGGACCCAAAGCCCATCATCAGTGTTGAAGACAAAGGCAAAGAAGGCATTAAATGTCACTGCTTTGCCTATGTCATTGTCTGTGAGGAGACCTTCCCCATCAAGTAGTGGACATATGTTTTCTCTGGTCCTCCTTTTTCTATTCACATATGTAAAAAAAGCCCTTTTTATTGTCTCCCACACACCTGGCCAGCTTCAACTCTAATTGGGCTTTGGCCACACAAATTTTCTCTCTACAAAGGTGAGAAGCGTCCCTGTTGACCTTCCATGTTGCCTGAGACTGCTTCCAGCAACCATACACTTTCTTTCTCTGCCTAAGCTCCAGAAGAAGATCCCTGGTCAGCCAAGCCGGCCTTCTGCCCCACCTTCTTGACTTCTGATATTTTGGAATTGCCTGATCCTGTGCTTTTAGGAGGCAGTGCTTATAGACTGACCCGCACTGATGGACGTCGATGCCTTCAAAAGCAGTTTCCCAGGGGACCCTCCTAACTAGTTCCCTGAGCAGCCTGAAGCCTGCTTTCCCCATATCCAGGGCTGAAGTTTTGGTGGCAGTTTTCCTTCTGTCACCATAAATTTTAAACTCAACTGCTTCATGGTCACTATGACCGAGACAGCTGCCAATTGCCACAACCCCACAAGACCCTCTCTGTTCTCCAGCAACAGATCTAGGAGGGCACCTGTCCTAGTTGGCCCCCTTAGCACCTGCACCAGGAAGTTATCATTAAGGTGCTTTAAGACCTGCTTATGTTGGCTGCTTGGTAATCCCAGTTGATATCTGGAAAGTTGAAGTCCTCTATAAGGACAAGGGCAATTGATCTTGTGGTATTTCTTAGTTCCTTAAAGAATAATTCATTGGTGTCATCATCCTGGCTGGGTGGTCTGTAATAGACTCCCACAATGACATCCCCTTTATTTGTTTGTTCCTTAATCCTTACCCAGAGGCCCTCAATTTTGTCATCACTAACTTGAAGTTACACACAGTCCAGCCCCTCCTTCACATACATCGCCACCCCACCACCATGCCTGCCCTGCCTGTCCTTCCTGAAGAGCCTGTAACCATCTATTGCAACACACCAGCCACAGGACTCATCCCACCTGGTTTCGCTTATGCCATTCATGTCGTAGCTGTGGGACTGGTCCAAGACTTCTAGCTCATCCATTTTATTCCTCATACTGCGCGCGTTTGTGTAGAAGCACTTCAAATGCGCCTCCCTACACGCAGCACCTTGTGGAGCAGACCGAAGGACCTCACTAGCACACAGTCCCTCTAATTCTAGCGCACCATCCTTCAGCTCATCACTGGCGTCCCTGGTTTTATCCCTTTCCCCCTCCAACTCTAGTTTAAAGCCCTATCTATCAGTCCTGCCAACTCCTGAGCAAAAATCCTTATCCCTCTCTGAGAGAGGCACATCCCATCTGGTGCCAGCAGGCCCTCTGTCGCATACACCTTCCCATGATCAAAAAAAAAAAAACAAAGTTCTGCCGGTTGCACCAGTCCTGAAGCCACATATTAATGTGATGAGTATGCTTGTCAACATCGATCCACCCTATCGGAAGGACAGAGGCAAACACAACCTGTGCTCTGAACCTTTAACTAGTCACCCTAAAGCCCTAAAGTCTCTTTTGATCGCTCCCAGACTTCTCCTTGCTACCTCGTCATTACCAGCCTGAAAGATCAGTAGTGGGTAGTAGTCAGTGGGCTGTACCAGGCGCGTGACTTTCTTAGCAAAGTCTCTCACCCGAGCCGCAAGGAGGCAACAGACTTCTCTGTGGGTTGGGTCCGGTCAGCATATTTGACCCTCTGTCCCTTTCAGAAGGGAGTCCCCCATGACGATAACCCTTCTTTCTTTCTTGACAGAAGATGTAGCAATGCGGGGGGTAGGTTGCCTTGCCTTAGGCACTCTCTCCAACTGGGTTGGGCTTTCATCTACATCGTTCTGACTGTCGTGTTCTAGACCCTCATACCTGTTATATAAGGATAGATAGGAAGGTGATGTGGGCAGGGACAGGGCTCTCCTACCACCCTGGAGAGGAACCTGCCTCCATTCCCCCCCCCTTGGCCTAGGTCCCCTCCTACTGCCTGGCGGGATGAGGAAACTTTTGTCTTCTTCTTAGCAGGAGACAATTGTGCTGTGGCATGCTCGTGAGTCTGTCTCAGAGAGGGTAGAATACACCTCCACCAGTCAATTTCCCTCTCTGACTCCCTTATGCTCCTGAGGCTGCTCACCTCCTCCCGAAGCTCCACTACCTGGCTGAGCAGCTCTTCAACCTGGTCACACCTCCCACAGGCATACTCCCCACTGCTGTTGTCAGATACTGACAGAAGACTTGGGCACACCCTGCAGCCCAAGACCTGGATAGTGGTGTGTTTCACCGAGCCCTCCGTCTGAGTAGCCACATCAGTGACTGTGGCTGGAGAGGCCGCAAGAGATGCGGAGGCCATGGTTTTCTGTCTGGTTGATACCATGGTCAGGCTCTTCGCAAGCAGGTTACAAGTACCAATGGGAAAGACCATTGCAAAAGAGCAGCGAGTGGCCCTCCCTGCTCGCCCTGCCTGCACGAACTACTGTGCCACACCCTTCTGACACGCCACACCCTGTTTGCCTGTCCTGGTCGCCGCACTCCTGGTTGCTCGTGCTCCCCAGGGGCTGCTTTTGAACATCAGGGAACGGGGCGCTGCTGGCTCCGCCTACGCCTCTTCAGCCTCCCTCGCGAGGGCTGCCAGGTTCTGGCAGCTCCCTCGGATGCTTTGAGTGGCCTCGATGCTGAAAAAAAGCCCTGCCCGCCTGGATCCCCCATTCCGCTGCAGAACGCGTCTGCCCTGGAGCCGATCGCCTCGGCAAGGAAGATAAGATAATGCAAGGAAATGGAAAAGACAGGAGGACAGACAGAGATAGGGTACTAAGTGCTACTTCAGTAAAAGTATTTATTTCCTGAGGCCTACTGTCAAGCTAATAGTTTCCATCCCTTTTGCAAGCCTGTAGTAAAATCTTTTTTTAACAAAGAAATGAGCAAAACAAAGAAAAAACTTCTTTGTTAAAAAAAAAAAAAAAAAAAAAAAAAAAAAACTGTTTCCTCAACCATTTATTATCAACCAAACTGTGACCACATACAATGCCACTACCTAGGAACTTGTTGTCTGTGGCACTAGGTTTTTAAGAGGAAAAAATAAACGACACAATGGCCAATAGTTTGAATTAAACTATTTCAGTTGTAGACTCAGTCTCCTTTTTAAAAGGACTGTTTTATTCCATGAAGAATTATTTACCGATTTGCATTATCATAAAAACTGTCCAGAAGAGAGTGAATATGGATATAGATTATTAAGAAGCGGTATTTGGTTTTAAACCTCGTGTTTACACATTAAAATCGCCTAGCTTACTGTGACTAGCAGTATCTACTGTCACCCAACTTATTTGTTTACTTTGGGACTGAGAACTTATTTATGCTTTCCTATGCTAGATTGACAATTTCTTTAACATTGCTTTTAAATACTGAACTAAACATTGCTATTTGTATATAATATTTACTTAAAAATGAGGATTACTGCTCTTGTAAATATTTATCCAATTACATATTATTTAAATATGTTTCATATTACTTGGGATGATTTCTGAAAGTCTCCAAAGCAACAAAAACTCTTCTGTTTCTCCATGAAATGAAGACACATATCTAAAAAGGTATTAGTATTTCACCTGAAACTACGTCACCTATAACTGACGTTAACAATCTTTCTCTTATATACCTGAGAGACAGGCTCTGGCCTTTCTATAGACTCTTATATTTTATGTATCAGTAGCCTGGAACTTCTTTCTTTGTCTCTTTCCATATGTCCAGTATGTATGCTGGAAATTTCAGAATAATCACAATGACATTCTGGACTAAGACAATGAAAATTCATTTTATTTATGACATTTTTACAATGTCACAGGAAAATATTCTAGAGTCTTTATACACTTACAAAGCTTCTGCAAGCCAACAAAGAATACAAGCAGAGATCATGAGACGTTACTTTGGCAGTAATCCAACAGGAGAGTCTCAAGAAAACCATGCTACTACAAGCTGGGATTTTTTAGGTCTTTCCAGTTAGCTGCAGTGATTTTAACCTATTCTCTTCTGAGGTTGTTTAGTTTGCTTGGTTTTGGCCTGGAGCAAACTTTTCTACACATACTGCAGAACCCATCCTCAAAACTACCACTGAGAAATCACAAGATAACTAAGAAGCAATCTCAGTAAAAGAAAAAAGAAAAAAAAGGAAAAAAAAAAAGAAAAAAAAGATGGTGATGGTGGTATGTTTCCAGACACTTGACTCATGCGTCTGATTTGCCTGTAGCTTGTGATTCATGGAAGAACTCTATAACTCAAAGCAAATAAGTTATAAAGTAGGTATATGGTTTATTTCGGCGCCGGGCACATGCGGGATAGCTCCCAAAGGCATGCGCACCTTAACGCAGCAACTTGCTTTGGTTATATGCAGTAAAAAGTTACATATGCATGAAGTTTCCCAATATGCCTATACATATTCATAACTTATCCCTGCTTTGTATTAAAATTAGCTCCAAGAAGTCATTTCCATAAACTCCTCCCATCTGTGCCTGCACAGTGCCTTCTGGTGGTGGTCATCGGGGGGTCATGGGGATGAAGTCCAATAACTCCTCTTCATCACCACTAGTTGACTCCCTGCCTTTGTACAGACCCAGCTGCTCCTTGGCTCTTGTCCAAACCACAAGGTCGGTCTCAGCTGGTTTTTGAGACAGGTTCCCCATTTTTGTCAGGAAACATCTTCTGTGAGGGGCCCCAAGACTCCTTGTTTTGGTTAATTTGCACAGTAGTAAGCAAAGACACTCAGCAATATCTATTTTAAAGCGATTAAGCAAGCCCCTGTTCTTTCATTCCTGGCTTTAATAATTATGATTTTTTTATTTAGAAATCATTAATACAATTAAGCAAGCCCCCATTCTTCTATCCCTGGCTTCACTTGTAGTTTGATGTAATACCGGGGGAAAAAAAATACATTAAGCACATTTATATTGACTCAGAGGTTGCAAATGGGCAAACACTGACAGGAAGTTTAAGTTCATGAAATTTGTTTAGCTGAATGGTAGAGCAGACTGTCTAATTCAATTTTATTGTGCATAAGAGAGTCACTCAAAATGTGGAGGGTGACTACAGGGCACAAAAACACAAACTTTTTGCTACCAGCACATATTTATTCTAAAATAAAAATAAAAATAATAATAATTAAAACCCACCAAATTACTAATATACTCTCTGGATTTTGCTGCACAGAAAAAAAAAAAAAAATATATATATATATATATATATATATATATATATATTTCCAGGTTAATTTAATTGCCTCTATTTTATTTGTTACTAACTTAATTTTAAACCACTGAATTTACAGAGGTAAGTAGGAGTATACAAGGAACTGTGAAGTAAATCTAAGGCTGTTTAAGGCAAAAGAGAAATTGAATGGGATGGGATGCAAGCTATGTTGGAAGAAAAGTTTTTGTTTCTGATTCTGCTGAACACAGTTCTTGTGTAAGTAGTTTTGAGATCTATTTTTATATCTTTCAGTCCTGGGACTTATTCTAACAGTAGTAATACAGCTTTGACAAATCAAGCTTGTATGTTGAAAACAACACTGTAAATGTTAAATAAGAATCTGGATATCCACTGGTTAAATAAAAAATGGTGATAGTTCATCTGCAGATGATTCATTTCAATACTGGTTTTAACAAGATTATTATGGCTTATCAAAGTCCCAAATACCTGGTGCTTCCAAAGTACTTTGCTTGCATCCCAATGGCTCTGTGGCGTCAGTGCTGTAGGGTTGTCATCACACACCATTTCCATACAACTGAAGAGAATACTGAGCTGAAAGAAGAAAAACATCCCCACACCCTATTCACTTTGTTTCATGGTTGATATATCAACTTCCTATTTTTAGCATTGTGTTCTCGTCCAGAAAAAGACTGCCAGTATCTGGTAAGTACATACTGGCCAGCCAGATCAAGTCAGGTACTTATTTCAAAGGCTTAGTCTGAATAAAAAAACTGCCACAGAGTAACTCACAGATTTGTCATGTAGCTACCTAAGAGGTTACTGGTTTATTTCCTTGATTTCTACCTAAGCTGTTTGTTTATTTTTGCATTAGAATTTGTCACTTGGAATATACTCTGTAGGAAATCCAAGAGCCATTGCAGGCACTTGTGGTCACTGCCAGATATCAGTGTGACAGTGCAAAAACTTTATACCTAATGGCTCATTTCAGTAGCTGTCAAATTAGAATGCTCAATTAATTGGTTTGGGTATAAAATCAGTAGATCTTTTGGAAATGGATTAATTTGAAGTTTAAGAAATTGTTGGTTAAGTATTTATACATAGCAAAAATGAACCAGGTGTTCAAGAGCAATTACCATAACATAAACACTTCAAAAATAATTAAATGCAAGGAAATCTTAACAAGGATAGTAAATCTTTATCAGTTTTATCAAGAACAGAAGATAATTTCCTATCTGTCTTGTGAAAAGAATCATCCTTCCACAAACTGTACCAAAATACTTAGTTTTAGCCTACTAAAACAGGCCTGCAGTCTTTGACTCTGACATATTTTCAGAAAGAAAAGTATTTTCTCCATATTTATTCCAGGAATCCAGGCTTAAAAATACCTTCCTCTGGTATCTGTTTAGCTGTAACTATGACCAGAGAAAGTAAGGCGTACAGATTTTTTATTTATTTATTTTTGGCATACATTATTTGTACTGCTTTTTCAGTTGGTGAATAAAGTACTGAACAATTTTCACAAACCTCTACTCAGAAGTGATGAACCTCATTTCTTATATTCTGTTCAGTGATATCTGACAGTGCAAGGAATGATTACATAAAGCTGCCGGCTTGACATGCAATGATGTTTCACACTCATTTTATAATGTAGAAAGTCTAGAAAGGATTAATGTGGCTCAGTATTATTGCCCTCTTTGTCCCTCCTCCCACCATCACCTATTAAAAAAAAAAAAAAAAAAAAAAAAAGGATAGTACTTTTAAAATTTTAATTCTAAGGATCATTAACCTACCGTGGTAAATGTTTTGTTTTAACTTTGCCTCACAGGCTGGATTTAGAATCACAGAATACAATCATAGAATATGTTGAGTTGGAAGGGACCCACGAGGGTCATCAAGTCCAACTCCTGGCACCACACAGGTCTACCCAAAAATTCAGACCATATGAGTAAGCATAGTCCAAACTCTTCTTAAACTCTGACAGGCTTGGTGTTGTGACTATGTCCCTGGGAGCCTGTCCCAGTGTGTGACCACCGTCTTGGTGGAGAATCTTTTCTTGATATCAAGACTGAACTTCCACTGTCATAGCTTGACTCCATTCCCTCGGGTCCTATCACTGGTTACTAAAGAGAATAGGTGGGTGCCTGCCCCTCCACTCCCCCTCATGAGGAAGCTGTAGACCCTAACATGGAGCCCTGGGGGACCCCACTGGTGACTGGCTGCCAGCCTGATGTGGCCCCATTTGCATTAACCCTTTGAGCCCTAACCGTCTGCCAATTGTTCACCCATGGGAAACTGTGTTGAAAGCTTTGCTGAAGTCCAAAAAGACCACATCAGCTGGCTTCCCGTGCTTGACTAGATGGGTGATCTTATCATAAAAGGAAATCAAATCTGTTAAACAGGACCTGTCCCTCATGAACCCATGTTGGCTGTGACCTATGACTACATCGTCTCCCAGGTGCACTTCAATAACTCCCAGAGTAATCTTTATAATTTAAATAAATTTAAAATAAATTTAAAATAATTTAAAATAATTTAATAATTTATAATTTAATAATCATTTAAAATAATTTAAAATTTTAATATCTTTTAAATAATTTTAATCTTGGTCTTCCCAAGAGCATTGAAAATAATTGAGAGAGGTCCTGCGACACATCAGCCAGCTCTCTGAGCACCCTGGGATGAATCCCATCCGGACCCATGGACTTGTATGGATCCAGGTGAAGCAGCAAATCCTGCACACGTTCAGGGTTGGCTGGGAGTTTATCATTCCCACCATCACAGTCCTTTAGCTCAGGGCACCCTGGGTCCCGAAGCCCATCATCAGTGTTGAAGACAGAGGCAAAGAAGGCATAAAATGTCACTGCTTTGCCTAAGCCCTTGTTTGTGAGGTGACCACCCCCATCAAGTAGTGGACATATGTTTTCTCTGGTGCTCCTTTTTCTATTCACATATGTAAAAAAAGCCCTTTTTATTGTTTCCCACACACCTGGCCAGCTTCAACTCTAATTGGGCTTTGGCCACACAAATTTTCTCCCTACAAAGGTGAGAAGTGTCCCTGTAAACCTTCCATGTTGCCTGAGACTGCTTCCAGCAACCATACACTTTCTTTCTCTGCCTAAGCTCCAGAAGATCCCTGGTCAGCCAAGCTGGCCTTATGCCCACCTTCTTGACTTCTGATATTTTGGAATTGCCTGATCCTGTGCTTTTAGGAGGCAGTGTTTAAGACTGACCTGCACTGATGGATGCTGACGCCTTCCTTAGAGATAAGATACTTCTCTTAAGTTGCCATTTCCATAAATCTCTGGTTCCTGGATTTCATTCAGAAATTCAATACTCTTTAATTGTCTTTTTAGACATTGCTTGCATCCAGTCTTATAACTGGTCAAAGAATTATTTTTGAATTCTATCAAAAAGACTAAAAAACTGAAATATAGAAAAGGTCATCACATGCCTCCATTTTAATTTGATCTTTAAGTGGTTTGACATAAGTATAACCTAAGAGTATTGTTCAACTCATAAAATTCATCCCTTTCCTCTGTTCTCTAAATGTTACTTGGGGAATGGGTAGACATTATTTCCTTTATATTTATTATTTTGTTTAGGAGGACAGGATCAGTCCTTGTTGCAGATCTTACTCTCTACTGATTATAAAACACCTTAATTAAATAGCTAAAGTTAGGAAAATTGAAATATAAAAGTCCTGTGAATACCAATGATCTAAACAAATATTGATCCTCCTTTATTCTTTTCTGCATAGATATTTTAATGTGATCTTTAGAATTGTACTACTACTCATGACAGGGGGATAAAATAGGAAGGAATAAGACATTCAGCTCCTCTGGTCCCTATGAAAGCTTGGTGATAAACTACTGTTTGTTTACCTTAGAAAGTCTCTTTATAGTCCTTACTTATGTTAGAAAGATGCACTGAGGAATGTTTTTATTTTATTCGTATATATATGTATATATATATACATATTTATATATATACATACTTGGCACAAAGTAACACATAAGAAATGGCAGGGAATTGGAGTTCCAAATATTTTTGACCTTCTCTAAGAGTTTTACTGAGTTTTGTGTGAAGGGTTGAGTCACTTGTCTCTTTATTCCAATTCTCTTGTTCACTTCTGTTAATCACTTTGTGCTGTTGTGGTTTGTGGCTTGCTCAAATAAAACTGCTGAAAGTCCATTTCTAAATGCCAGTTAGCAACATAATTCCCAGAAGAAAATTTGAAACTATTAGTTTTCATGCTGCCCTTTTTTGAAGAACATATAAAAGACTCAAAAATGGCTGAAATGCTTAAAGAAAATTATCATTTAACTGAGCTATGCATGCTTCTGCACAGATACCATGTTGACAGGTGCCCTAAAATTGAAATAGATAGATTTCATTCAGGCATGACAGAATATGAGTACAGTAAATGATAATGATGTTGGCCTGCAGCACCACTGAAGTTTACTCCTCAAGAAGGAAATCCTAATGGCTCAGGACCGGTCTGTCCCCATGTGCCCAAAGACGAGCTGGCATGGAAGAAGACTGGCCTGGCTGAACAGAGAGTTGTGGCTAGAGCTTAGGAAAAAAAAATAGGGTTTATGATCTTTGGAAAAGAGGGCAGGGCACTCAGAAGAATTATAAGGATGTTGTAAGGCTGTGCAGGGACAAAATTAGAAAGGCCAAAGTTCATCTGGAGCTCAATCTGGCTACTGCTGTTAAAGACAACAGAAAATGTTTTTATAAATACATTAACGTGAAAAGGAAGTCTAAGGAGAATCTCCATCCTTTGCTGGATGCGGGGTGAAACTTAGTGATGAGAAATGAGGAAAAGGCTGAGGTGTTTAATGCCTTCTTTGCCTCAGTCTTTAGTGGCAAGACCAGTTGTTCTCTAGATACCTGGTACCCTGAGGTAGTGGAAGGAGATGGGGAGCAGATTGTGGCCCTCACAATCCATGAGGAAATGGTTGGCAACCTGCTACAGCACTTAGATGTACGCAAGTCAATGGGGCTGGATGGGATCCACCTGAGGATACTGAGAGAACTGGCGGAAGAACTGGCCAAATCACTTTCCATCATTTATCAGCTGTCCTCGTTATCAGGGGAGGTCCAGGTTGACTGGCAGCTAGCAAATGTGATGCCCATCTACAAGAAGGGCCGGAAGGTAGACCCGGGAAACTATAGGCTTGTTAGTTTGACCCCAGTGCCAGGGAAGCTCATGGAGCAGACTACCTTGAGTGTCATCATGTGGCACTTGTAGGGCAACTAGGCAATCAGGCCCAGTCAGCATGGGTTTATGAAAGGCAGGTCCTGCTTGATGAACCTGATTTCTTTCTATGACAAAGTGACGTGCTTAGTGGATGAGGAAAAGGCTGTGGATGTGGTCTACCTTGACTTCGGTAAGGCTTTTGACACAGCATTCCCATGGCATTCCCACAGCATGTGGCATTTCCCACAGCATTCTCCTCGAGAAACTGGCTGCTCATGGATTGGACTGACGTACGCTCCGTTGGGTTAGATACTGGCTGGGTAGCCAGGCTCAAAGAGTCGTGGTGAATGGAGTTAAATCCAGTTGGAGGCCGGTCACTAGTGGAGTCCCCCAGGGCTCAGTATTAGGGCCAGTTCTCTTTAATAACTTTATCGATGATCTGGATGAGGGGATTGAGTGCACCCTCAGTAAGTCTGCAGACAACACCAAGTTAGGTGTGTGTTTCGATCTGCTCAAGGGTAGGAAGGCTCTGCAGGATGACCTGGATAGGCTAGACTGATGGGCTGAGGCCAACTGTATGAAGTTCAACAAGGCCAAGTGCCAGGTCCTGCACTTGGGGCACAACAACCCCAAGCAGCGCTACAGGCTGGGAGATGCGTGACTGGAATGCTGCCTGGCAGAGAAGGACCTGGGAGTATTGGTTGATAGCTGGATGAATATGAGCCAGCAGTGTGCTCAGGTGGCCAAGAAGGCCAACAGCATCCTGGCTTATATCAGAAACAGTGTGGCCAGCAGGACTAGGGAAGTGATTGTCCCCCTTTACTCAGCTCTGGTGAGGCTGCACCTCGAGTACTGCATTCAGTTCTGGGCCCCTTGCTACAAGAAGGGCATCGAGGTGCTCGAGCGAGTCCAGAGAAGGGCAACAAAGCTGGCGAGGGGTCTGGAGAACAAGTCTTATGAGGAGAGGCTGAGGGAGCTGGGGTTGTTTAGCCTGGAGAAGAGGAGGCTCAGGGGTGACCTTATCGCACTGTATAGTACCTTAAAGGAGGCTGTAGCGAGGTGGGGGTTGGTCTATTCTCCCACATGCCTGGTGATAGGATGAGGGGAGATGGGCTAAAGTTGCACCAGGGAAGGTTTAGGTTGGATATTAGGAAAAACTTCTTTACTGAATGTGTTGTTAGGCATTGGAATGGGCTACCCTGGGAAATGGTTGTGTCACCACCCCTGGAGGTCTTTAAAAGACGTTTAGATGTAGAACTTAGTGATATGGTTTAGTGGAGGACTTGTTAGTGTTAGGTCAGAGGTTGGACTAGGTGATCTTGGAGGTCTCCTCCAACCTAGATGATTCTGTTATTCTATGATTCTGGGAAGTGATATAACTGTTAAGGTGAATGCTACCAAAAAATATGTGGTGGGTGTGACTTAAGATAGAAGGAGTTTGTGTTTGCAAAATTGAAACTTTTTAAGATCTTCTAGCACATAATGTGAAGGTTGCTGTATTTGCCATTTCAAAATCTAGACATCACACAAAATCACTTTACTGTTTGACAACAGAAAATAAAAGATGAGAGAGGAGAGGTGAGGCAAGGCGAGGCAAGGCAAGGCGAGGCAGGGCAATTCAAGGAAAGCAAAGGAAATTACAAAGTAATAAAGAGAAAGGCAGTACTGTGCATAATTCAATAGCCATGGACACAGCCAAGCAACTTCACAACAATAGAATAAACTTACCAAATTTCTGCTTCTGAGGTAAGATATAAGGTAGTGAAAACTGTAGGTGAGGTAGTGGGTATAAATTATGGTGAGGTAGACACTGAGGAGATGGAGGAAGGGATACATCAGACAACAGATGACAAAATGCAGAAAGTATTTTTTTTTTTTTAGTCCATTAAGTTTTTGCAGTTCCATGTATAAACTAGTAACCTTCAAACTAACTTTCAAATAATAGTTTACACTACCTTACAGATAGTCTGCAAATTTGACCATATTTCTCTGAACTTCTCCTATATGTATCTAAATAGTAAAGATGTGGTAGGATTTTGAGCATGTAAATGCAAATACCAATGATAGGAGAAGTGTTACTGGACCTAGTGTTCACCAAAACAGAAGAAGAGCTCTTTAAATAGGTCAAGAACGGAAGCAGTCCAGGATGCAGTGACCATGCCCTGGTTGAGTTTGTAATCTTGGGGAATACGGTCCTGGCAAAGAGCAAAGTTAGGACCTGGAATTTCTGAAAAGCAAAGTTCAAGCTATTTAAAGACCTAGTAGATGAGATCCCCTGGAACACTCTCATTAGGGAGAAAGGAGCTGAGCAGAGCTGGCAGCTCTTTAAGGATGTTTTCCTTAGTGTGCAAGAACTCTCCATGCTCCTGTGTAAAAAAGTGGGCAGGGAGGGCAGACAACCAGGATGGCTGAGCAAGGACCAGTTGGTAAAAATGAGGTGCAAGAAGGAAATGCACAGGCAGGGGAAGCAGGGACACGTGGCCTGGGAAGATTACAGGGATGCAGTCTGGATGTGTAGGGATGGGATAAGGAAAGCCAAGGCATAAATGGAACTGATCTTGGCAAGGGAAGCAACGAATAACAGGAAGGGATTCTATAGGTACATTGCTCAGAAAAGAAAGGCCAAGGAGAGTGTTCCCCCTCTGATGGATGAGAAGGGTGAACTGGTAATGACAGGCACGGAGAAGGATGAGGTATGCAGCAACTTTGCCTGTCTTCGCTGACAGTCAGGCTTCCCAAGTCTTTAATTTCCCTGAAGCCATAGATGGATGCTGGGAGAACAAAGTTCCACCAACTGTAAGTGAAGAGCAGGTTTGAGACCACCTGATGAAACTGAAAATGTACAAGTCTATGGGGCCTGATGACATTCATCCCAGGGTCCTAAGGAAATTGGCTGACATAGGCACCAAGCCACTCTCCATCATATTTGAAAAATCATGGCAGTCAGGCAGAGTCCCTGGTGACTGGAAAAAGGTGACTGGAAAAAACATCACTCCCATTTTTAGAACGGGCAGAAAGGAGGACCTGGGGAACTACAGACCAGTGAGCATCACCTCTGTGCCTGGCAAGATCATGGAACAAATCCTCTTGGAAACAATGTTAAGGCATATGCAAGACAAAGAGGTGATCTGTGACAGACAGCATGGCTTCATCAAGGGCAAATCATGCCTGGCCAATTTGGTGGCTTTCTACAATGGAGTGACTGCATCAGTTGACAAAGGAAGACCGACCAATGTAATCTACCTGGACTTCTGCAAGGCCTTTGACATGGTCTCACATAATGTCCTGATCTCCAAATTGAAGAGATATGGATTGGATTGCTATGGATTCAGTGGATAAGGAGTTGGCTTGAAGGTCTCACCCAGAGAGTGGTGGTCAATGACTCTATGTTCAAGTGGAGGCCAGTGACGAGTGGTGTACCTAAGGGATTTGTCCTGGGACCAGTACTGTTTAATATCTTTATAAATGACATAAACAATGGGATCAAGTGTACCCTCAACAAATTTGCAGATGACACAAAGCTGAGTGGTGCAGTTGATAAAATAGAAGGAAGGGATGACATCCAAAGGGACCTGGACAAGCTTGAGAAGTGGACCCACATGAACTGCATGAGGTTCAACAAGTCCAAGTGCAAGGTACTGCACCTGGGCTGAGACAATCCCGGACATAAGTACAGATTGAGTGAAGAACTCATTGAGAGCAGTCCTGAAGAGAAGGACTTGGGGTTTCTGGTGGATGAATAACTCGACATGAGCCAGCAGTGTGCGCTTGCAGCACAGAAGGCCAACTACATCCTGGGCTACATCAACAGAAGTGTGACAATCAGGTCGAGGGAGGTGATTGTCTCCCTTTACTCTGCCCTCATCAGGCCCCACCTGGAGTACTGCATCCAGGTCCGGAGCTCCCAGCACAGGAAGGATGTTGATCTGTTAGAACAGGTCCAGAAGAGTGCCACAAAGATGATCAAGGGTCTGGAGAACCTCTACTATGAAAAAAAGACTGAGAGAACTGGGGCTGTTCAGCCCGGAGAGGAGAAGGCTCTGGGGAGACCTCACTGCCACTTTTCAGTCCTTAAAGGGGGCTTATGAAAAATGTGAGGAGTAACTTTTTAGATGGGCAGATAGTGATAAGACAAGGGGGAATAGTTCTAAACTAAAAGAGGGGAGATTTAGATTAGAGGTTAGGAGGAAATTATTCACTCAGAGGGTGGTGAGGCACTGGAACAGGTTGCCCAGAGAGGCTGTGGATGCCCCATCCCTGGAGGTGTTCAAGATCAGGTTAAATGAGGCCTTGAGCAACCTGATCTAGTGGGTGGTGTCCCTGTCTATGGCAGCAGGGTCGAAACTATATGATCTTTGACAGCCTTTCCAACCCAAGCCATTCTGTGATTCGATGACTCTATGATTCTATGATTGACTCTATGATTCAAATACACATACAGGTGTCTTGATGCACATGTACATGCACACACGTGCATATACTTTCACATAAGTGTGTACATTTGTGTGCCTATGTTTTTTCTCTTTCCCACTTGTGTTCCCTTAAGAATCCATGCCATCACTGAAAGAGGAAAGGCTTGACTTATAATAACAAGTATAAATATAATCCTGGAAACAGAAAGTTATTCTGATTTTTGCAGCTTTAGATGTGCAAATAACATATATACCCATATCTGAATGAGAAAATTTCCAGAAATGATTACCTCCAAATCTTTAGGTTTCTAGTCAGTTGTTATGCACAATACTAGTTTGAACAGCAACTTAATGTAAAAGACATAACATAGGTTCCATCTATCATTTGTAATGTTAAATGGATTTTGTTCCTGCTTTTAAGCTGGGGAATTGTATTTACCTGGTATGCTACAATGTAATGTTGTCCAGTCCCAGCTGATTTGTTTACCAAACAAATTTTGTTTTGTCAGACCAAAAATCAAACTGGTCCACCAATTTTAATAAAACTGTATTTACATGTGGTTCTATCACACTTCTATTCCCTAGTTCTCTGTGTAAGATATAATACAGACCCACACCTATATTAATATATCTTTTCTCACAGATCATTAAAGAGGGACTGGCAATATGAGCAGCTTCAGAGTATTCTGCCACTACTGTACTATAAATGTATTTAATTATTCTATCACAAAAAATAAGGAGAGCAAAATAAATACACCATGCTGACGGAATCTCTGCAACTCTAATTGCCAGAGCACGGTAAGAGCTTTCAAATAAGTCCTTAAACAATAAATTGATATGGGAGAGAATAATGACACCCAGGTGTGAAACCTTAACCTGAGAGTAGAGCTGCATACTCAATGACATAATTGCCTCTATTACCATATTCTAGTCTAGTATGGGGTTTTGAGTCATGGAAACTGGCTTGAAATGAAAGACAAAGTATGTTCAAATCAGAGGTGAGATTTGAAGGGGGAATATATAATAAATTCCAGGTAACTAAATTGCTACTTGAGTTTTGAAAGCAGGCTTAGATATTAAGTTAAAAATTATATTTAAATACTATTCACAGTCTGACTTACTCCCACAAAAGCAAGGGTTAAGAAAATTCACACTGGGAACAAAAAGTACCTTAGTTAAAAGGCTTACACAAATGCAGATTTTTCTTATTTTCCTGTGAACATCGCTGTTATTCCTAGGTACTTTTTTTTTTTTCCATGTAATAGAATCATAGAATCATTAATGTTGAAAGAGATCTTCAAGATCATCTGGTCCAACCATCACCCTACTACCAATATCACCCACTAAACCATGTCCCTAAGTACCACATCCAACCTTTCCTTGAACACCCCCAGGGATGGCAACTCCACTGCTTCCCTGGGAAACCCCTTTCCAATGCCTAACTACTCTTCCAAAGAAGAAACGTCTCCTAATTTCCATCTTAAACCTCCCCTGGTACAACTTGAGGCCATTCCCTCCAGTCCTATCATTAGTTATCTGCGAGAAGAGGCCGACCCCCAGCTCCCCACAACTTCTTTTCAGGTAGTTGTAGAGAGCAGTAAGGTCTCCCCTGAGCCTCCTCTTCTCCAGACTAAACAATCCCAGTTCTCTCAGCTGCTCCTCATAAGACTTGTGTTCCAGACCCTTCACCAGTTTCGTAGCCCTTTTCTGGACATGTTCCAGTACTTTGATGTCCTTCTTGTAGTGAGAGGCCAAACCTGAATACAGTTCTTGAGGTGCAGCCTCACCAGAGCTGAGTACAGGGGAATGATCACCTCCCTGGTCCTGATGGTTACACTCTTTTTAATACAAGCCAGGGTACCATTGGCCTTCTTGGCCACCTGGGCAATCTGCCAGCTCATGTTCAGGCAGGCATCAGCCAACACCCCCAGATCCTTTTCCTCTGCACAGCTTTCCAGACACTCTGCCCCAAGCCTGTAGTGTTGCATGGGGCTGTTGTGACCAAAGTGCAAGACCCAGCACTTAGCCATGTTGAACCTCATCCCATTGGCCTCTTCTCATCGATCCAACCTGTCCAGGTCCCTCTGCATGGCCTTCCTACCCTCTGGCAGATCAACACTTCCCCCGAAATTGCTGTCATCTGCAAACTTACTGAGGGTGCACTCAATTCCCTCATCCAAATCATCAATAAAGATATTGAAGAGGATGGGCCCCAACACCAACTCCTGGGGAACACAACTCTTGACCAGTCACCAGATGGATTTACCTCAATTCTCCACAACACTTTGGGCCCGGCTGACCAAACAGTTTTTAACCCAGCAAAGATTGTACCTGTCTAAGCCATGGGCTGCCAGCTTCTCCAGGAGAATACTGTGGGAGACTGTGTCAAAGGCTTTGCTGAAGTCTGGGTAGACTACATCAACAGGCTTTCCATCATCCACCAGGCAGGTCACCTGGTCGTAGAAGGAGATGAGGTTGGTCAGGCAGGACTTGCCTTTCATGAGCCCATGCTGACTGGGTCTCGTCTGCTGGTTGTTGTCCACATGCTGTGTGATTGCACTCAAGTTGTTCTGTTTCATCACCTTTCCTGGCACTGAGGTCAGGCTGATAGGCCTGTATTTCCCTGGATCCTCCTTACAGCCCCTCCTATAGATGAGTGTCACATTAGCAAGTCTCCAGTCATTTCGGACCTCTTCAGTTGACCATGACGACTGATAGATGATGGAAAGTGGTTTGGCAATCACATCTGCCAGCTCCCTCAGCTCCCTCAGCACCCTCGGGTGGATCGCATCTGGCACCATGGACTTGTGACAGTCCAGGTGAAGTAACAAGTCCCTGTTTCCACCCGAATCATGGGGGGTGTCTTCTGCTCTTTGTCCCAGCATTCCAGCTTGGGAGAATGAATACCCCGAGGAAAAGTGGACTGACTATTAAAGACAGATGTAAAGAAGGCATTGAGAACCTCAGCCTTTTCCTTACCCTCAGTATTCGCGTCTCCGCCTGCATCCAGTAAAGGATGGAGATTCTCTTTGTCTCTCCTCTTACCGTTAATATATTTGGAAAAACATTTTTTGCTATCTTTTACCATAGTGACCAGGTTGAGCTCATGCTGGACTTTAGCTTTTCTCTTTTTCTCTCTGCATATGTAGCAACTTCCTTGTACTCTCCCTTAATTGTCTGCCCCTTCTTACACTGGACATAATCTCTCTTTTCTCCTGAAGACTCAGAAAAAGTCCCCTGTTCAGTCTTCCCGACTGGCTTACCCCTTTAGTAAATAAGTTTTTCCTCACATCCTTGCCTTTCTCAATTTAGTTCTGTTCATTAAGCTAAGAAATATGAGGCAACATAGAGCATGAATACTGCATTTTCATGTATATTTTATACTTTTTTTTTTTTTTGTAGTATGCTCAGTGTAACTGAACATGAGAAGGAGCTATTTTGTAGAGTAGATTTCATCATGAATGGGCAGCATTGTAGATGTTACCGTGCCAGTTGCTGTTCTAAAGTGTACCATGTCCACAGAGCAGAACTGCATGTCTATTGATGTTAATGATGTTGGTGCATTTATTTATTTATTTATTTATTTTAATGTCCTATGTCCAGTAGAAGAGGGACCATGGAATTATATCATCCTGTGCCCACACTGCCGTTGAGGTAATTTCTATCAAGATAAAATAAATCAGTACTAAGCAGAGCAGATTCTGACTTTTCTGTAGACATGATCAGCACTCAGTGTTTGGTGTATCAGTTGCTGAACTCAAACCTCTAAAAGAAGTGCATGAAAATTTTGGTGCATAAGAAGCTGACGTTTGCACTGCAGCAACATTTTAATCTAAGAGTTATGAAAACATTCACATTCTTCTGGAGGATCAAAACTATAGAAATAATGCAAATTCCTCCCCTCCACCAAAGACACATTTTTAGGTTGCTTGCTGACTACTAAATAACAGTTACTATCTGCATTGTACCTGCATTACAGAAACTCCTCGAGGTATTAGAAACAACTTAAGCACACAACCAAGAGATGACTTTTGTCTTCAGAACTGTTAATATGAATTAAGAGATGAGAAAGAGAACTTCTTGGTCAATGCTATTAAAAGCAACTGACAATATTTAACTGTACTTGATACTATACACTCCCCACAGCACACACACACACACACAACCTCCATAGAGTTATCTCAAAGGGTTTTAGGGATGCGACTGTAGATTCTCTGAATAAAAGAGGTGGAAGGGCTATAGCCATGGGACTTTCCTCACACCAGTAAGAGGTCTAAGACACTCCTTTTGCCCCTATCTGTAGAGGACCACCTCTGTTTGGTTGTAAATTCTGCCATTGCTACTGATATAACTGCGGAAAGTTATATATTTTAAGATACAGATTTTACAAAGGGTTTAGGAAAATCCCTGCATATCACTAAATGAAATTTGTGACTTGGAACTTCTCTTAAAGGGAAGATGTTACTGAGGACACTGAATTAATCTAATAGCTCACTGGACTCTGAAGGAAATGAAAGTTATATCCTACAGAAGTCCTCCTCTGGCATCTTTCTGCTTACTCATCTTCCTTGGCAACATGATTTTAAAGAGTTTTTTAAAACTCTTTACTTTTCTTATCTTAATATATTGTTATTATGCTGAGGGACCCTGAGGTGAAGGTGCTGGTGAAGAGATGTTAGTCTTGTAAGGATCAGACAGGATAAAGGAACACACAAGCACAAATGCTACTCTGTAGATGGCCCACCCATGTCCTCCTTAGCTGCAAACCTGGTCATCTATTATTAGGTAAGAACTGCTCTGAGAAGGCAGTCAGAGAAGGTGCAAAGGTGCCATTATGCCTCTTTTCTTTAGGAATAACCTGGACTTTGCTACCTTTTCATTGCATAGGAAGCCATGAGCATGGGTAAAAATTTAAATGCACAACAGTATAATCATTTGAGGTTCACTCTTAAAAACTGATTTGAAAGTGACTCTTTATAGTTAAAACAAAGTAAAATGCACTTGCATTACTAAACGCTCCGCTCAGCAGGTACCAATTGTTATTTATAATGGGTGGATGTAAACAGAAGTTTAACAAGACAATGCAGTTCTTTATTACAGAAATACTAGGATTTAGGAAACATTTCTTAATAAACAAGAAAGTTATCTTTATATGCATTTTGGTAAAGCTGATCACCTAAAGTACACAAACAAACTCTATGTTGGGTAGCTTCACATACCAGATACCAGATATATACTCATAGAGATAAAATTTTAATTGTTTAGAAGAAAGATGACTCTGAAGCTACTTCTTTTCAGAATAGCTTGTTGAACATTATAGATTGTTTCTGAAACTCCTTAACAATTTTTGTGGGATAACAGCTTAGAAATTTCTATTATAAAAAATGCTCTCATTTCTTCTGTGGCCATAAAAATTTCCCCTGTGGAGAAACTCACTATTTTATAATAGTCTAACGCTTGTGCACAAAGGATCAGGGTCTCCTTGTAGCTCCTTCTTTGAGGGTTCTCAGGAAAACTGGAGAGAAAGGTAAGCAACCTAAATTCTACTTTTCAGCTTGTGAGTAGTGCTTAGCATGTGATATAATCTCTCCGTGCCTTGGTTCTTCTTTATGTAAAGTGGTAGCAATAATATCCACTTAGGTAAAGAATTCTCAGGCCTGCAGCTGAAAAGCACTTTATAAGTGTCTCCAGTATTAATACTATTTTCACATATATTTAAGTCCCACTGAGTTCAGCCATCTTTTATCTTCCATGTTTGCGTTAATCTGTTCAAGTGAGTCCTGAATATAAAATACCAGTCCTACCCAGAAGTATTTTTCTTATGATTTCCTGTCATTTATTTGTCCGTCTTCTTTTCTGCTCCCTACTTAACCATCAAAGGTGATTTGCTCTATTACTTGAATATCACTCCTTTTCACTCCTTAATTGGTTCATTGCTTTTTCTCATTTTCATATTTACCTTCCATTTTCCTTTTCAGATTCTTGCTGTCCTCCTCCTTTTGTTCCCATTGATGACTATGAAGAACAGACCAGGAAAGGATCTTTCAAGTACAAGAGCATTTTATTGTCCAGTGTACTGTAACTCTGAGCTCTCAGCATCAGTTAAGTATGCCTTGACATTTCAGTTTATAAACTCTACTTTAAGGGTTGATAAACAGCTTGTCTATTTCAGTGCAGGTTGGATAAGTGTTGAAGTTAAATTATTTCTTTATTTAAAGACAAACTTCTGGATTTGAGTTAGATTTTCAATATAAGAAAAAATAATTATAAAAGGGGAGAACATATGGAAGCAAATTCTGCTCTTGGTTACCCTTTTAACAGTACAATGGGAGTTCAGTGTATACAAGAGAATAATGCAGCCCTTGGGGTCTGATTTTTCCAAATATTAGAAGCTCAAGGCCATGTGCAAAAATGCATGCATAATTACACACTTAATCTGAATGTACATTTACTGTGATTGTAAATGTAAATCAGGTTGTGTGCATGAAAATAGTCAGTTGTGTTTCAATACCTGAGCATCATATGAAGTCACGGTAATTGCGCATGCAGATTAAGCATGTAATTGGGCATATATTCTTGCAAGTGACTTCGTGCTTCGGTAGTTTGAAAATGAGATCTGAGCTCATGGTTAATGGGTTTCTCTTGTTATTTTCTTCTTAAAGCAGCATTGCCAAAATTAGTGTGTAATACATTGAGATGACCTTGTACTCATTGTTTTCTAATTTGGACTTCATCAGAGGTTTTTCCCAATGTCTTCTATGGGAGGAGTGCCTTTTTCTATCTGGGTCATATTTCTATACAATGTAGCCACAAGGAAAAACAATAACAAAAAATACTGCTAGGGTCTTTCCTGGTCAGAATAAACATTTTTAGTTTGTTGTTCTCTTATAGTTTTATACCTCTAGGTTTATAGTACTGATGGTTTAAATATAAGTGAGCATACATCAGAAAGAAAAAAAAAAAAGTCTTTCTCCTAGGTAACAGAAAATGTGTCCAATTTCAAACTGATCTGGAAAAAAAAGGACTAGAAGTCTATGCAGCTAGGGGGTTGTTGGTTTGATTTGTTTTGTTTTGCTAAGAAAACAAAACAATAGCCAAACACAATGAATATATATATATATGTTCTTATTACTTTTTATTTTTTTTTTTAAAGTTTTTTTAAAGAAGGAAGTAACTGTATAGTGTCTTCTTACTAGTTTCTGATTAGTAATGGAACTTAATCCTATATAAATAGTTGAATTTAAATGAATTGCCTGATTCTTTACATGTCTTCAAAAAGTCCCCACGATGAAAAAGAAAAAAAAAAAAAAAGTGATGGACCAGTGTAATACTTAATTCTAAAATAAAATTTACAGAAAATGTGTTTTGTTTTGCTTTTGTTTTAAGAATATGACATTTAAAGAAGATTGTATAAGGAAGGAATGTTTAAGAATACACATCTAGGTAAGAACCAGATAACTGTAAACAATTTTAATACAAAACATAAACAAACAAAACAATTTGAATCTAGAACAGGAAAGACAAAGACATTTGTTTTTGTCTGATGGTTATGTGGTTCTCAATAGACCTGGCGGAAATACAGTATTTCTGTAATAAAGAGAGCAATATTTCATTTTATAACTTTATATGTTTTTTTATTTCAGTGTGAATTCATATGAACTTTTGATACACCAGGATGTCAACTTCCGTACTGCATGGAATGGAAATTCTCACTATAAAGATAATTTAGAAATTTAGAAGTTTAAGAACGTTCTGATAACTTTGAAATATTTTTGCAAAATATGAAACAAATACCATAGACCTAAATATTGTAGGACACATTTAGTTTTATAGTAATAAACAAATGTTGTAAGAGCAATTACGTGAGCCCAGAAAGAGGACAGAGTTGGTTAAAGAAGGCTTTGAGATGGTTGTGATGGATTTCACTCAACATGATTTAATGATATTGGAGAAAAAACAGGATTGTCTTTAGGAGAATTGCAGAGAAGCAGCAGAAGAATGGAAAACATAATGCCTGTTTTTGTTTGATTGTTTGTCTGTTTGTTTTAAAAGATTAAAATAACAGCAAAAATACAGGTCAGTTAAATTGTTTTCAGTTTGGGGAAAACTTGGAAAAAAATAATCAAACCCTTCACAAGCATCCAAAAAATAACCTGGAAATGACTAGCAGATGCAGATATTTGGCACATTAATCAGGAACAAACTGAGTCAAATCATTCCTGAAAGATGGTACTAGGACTTATAAGCAGAAAAGGTAATAATAACTGGATACTAAAGTATCCTATAACATCTAATAATAAAGGTAGAAGTAATTGGATACTGAATCACGTGGCCAACTGATAAGCAAAACTGGTAGCTACTACCCTACTGATACTTGATTAAAAATGATAAAAAGATGGGAAATTACTACTTGGGAAGAATTTACAAGTTCACAGTCAAAAAGGAAGGATTTTTTTGAGTTGAACATTGTAGAAAGTGGCACTGATGTAGATGAATATGTTTAGGGGACTAGATCTTTCCACTCCTGCCTTGTATAGGATAAGAAAAAAAAAATAATAATAATAAATAAAAAAGTAGTCAAAACAAAATATTTATCAAAATTAAATAAATAAATAAAAAGAAATGATTAATTTTGACATACTCCCATATAAAATTTAATTGAAATTGACATGTTCCACTGGGGAAAAAAAAAAAAAAAAAAAAAAAAAAAAAAAAAAAAAACAGTTTGATTAAGCTTCACTTTCTGATGAAAAACTCTTCCATCAAAGGCGTTTTGACCAGTTCTAACTTTCATTAAATAAACCATAAAACTATGAGCACTTGAAATACTCATAAAAATCTTACTGATAGGCTTAGAAGACAGACTTAAAAAAAAAAATATATATGGCTGTAGAGGTTAATTTGTCTCTCAAGCTAGTGACTGTCTCTGCAGCTTCGTCAATTACATGAGCATGAATTCAAGACTGTGGAACAGAAATCAGGATGTGACCCACTATGTGCATAGAGGACTTCTGTCTTCCAGAGGCTGCTAATCTGTTATCTTTTGCTAGTAGCAATTTTCCTGCAATGCACAAAAATTAAAAAAAAAAAAAAAAAAGAGATTAGAAA
Organism: Cygnus olor; assembly: GCF_009769625.2. NCBI lineage: Eukaryota > Metazoa > Chordata > Aves > Anseriformes > Anatidae > Cygnus > Cygnus olor. Next base: position 41,638,500 of record NC_049198.1, on the reverse strand, counting down.
AAGCATGAGTAAGAGAAATTGAACTTTGGATCTCACAGTTAGAACAGAAGGATGTTTTAAGATAATTGCTTTTTGGGGAACTATGTTGACAGGATGAGCGATGGTGTTTTGCCCTGAAGTGATGTTATCCCAAGGCTTTTGATCAGAGTAATCATTGTCTATTCTCTCTCTCTCTCTCTCTTTGTCTGACAGTCTGTGCTTGTTAAATGAATGTATACTTTGGAGTGATCTAAAAACATGGTCCCAATAATTTATGAATGATACTAAAGAGAGTATTCATTTACTGTTCAAGGGAAGTTATTTTCTGTTATTACTTTTGAGGAGTGTTCATCTTCTAATAGGAAAATTTTGTTAGATTCTGTGCATTTCAGTTGGTTGCCAAGAAAACCCATTCTGTTAGGGAATTTAGGACTTCTGCAAATGTTTTATCCCCAATGCAGGAGACAGTGGGGTACGCTTCATTTTCTTCTCAGCAGTGCAGGAGAAAGACTCTTGACAATTTCAAAAATTCTTGATCTCCACGTGGTTGGCATATGGTCACATGTTTGCCTTCAGGGGCTCAGAAAGATGAAATGCCCTCTGAAGAAGAACCTATATATATATATATATATATACAATGTGACCTGTGACAAAGTATCATGTGTTTCACTGTGCGTTTTGAATTATGAAGTATTGAAGTATCAGAAATTAATTATAAATGATTTTATGTTTTTGCTGTGTAAGAAGATTGTGTGTAGTTATTGAAACTCTGCTAACCAATGGTAGGAACCAAGGTGAGGAGATCAACTCTTAGTGCCGAAGGGGAAGAAAAATTCCAGTTCAAATCTATTATTATGCTGGAAAGGAAAGGGGAGGTAGCAGAAGATATGCTCATAGTTGGTAATGTATCAACCACTTCTTGGAAGTAGTTAACTTGGATCAGCAAGAGTTATAACTATGTACTAGAAGACTGATCTTGTCTTAAATTATTAATAGTAATTTGAATGTACTTCATTCCAAAGAGTGATATATGGAAATTTTAAACCTACTGAGCTTCTTTCTATACATAATGAGAAAACGTTTGAATAAAACCACAGATGAGAGCTCTGTGCCAAGTTACTGACCCAGATTATTTCTGTTGTAACTTTTAAAATATTTGTACCAATAGAGGGTCGTAATTTTCTCAAAAATTACTGTTATTTTCATTTTCTCTGAGACCAATTTGCATATACTTTTCTCTTACCTTGTAAAGGCTTTTGATGAACAAACCTCTTATAGGTTTAGTTGCTTTTTCTCCTCCTAAACATTGGCCTTTGAAAGTCCTGTTTGTCTAGTGACTTGGGAGAAAATAGGGGTTTATATTATGATTGTGTAAAATATTTTATTGGAGTGGTGGTTACTAGAGAGGAATGGAGGACAAGTAGTTTGGCAAGTTAATATTCAGAAGAAGTTTGCAAAGGTTTGTTGAAACTTTTTCAATATTCCTGATCCTATGAAGCATATATTATGATATCTTTATACCTTAGAGTCAGTAGATCGAAGGTAAAGAAAACTTCCAGAACTAGTGAGAGAAGTACGAGTTGATAAGAGTTCTCCAAGTGTCCTGATGTGAAGCAGAGCTGGAATACCTATGCCCCTGGACAATTTTTCACATCAGCCTTAGCATGATGTCTAACTATTCTGTTTCTTCACACAGTGATGATTTGATTTCTCATCAATCCCTGAGACAGTGCGGTCTGTAACATGAGAGAGCTCCAGCATGTAAACAGTTCTTGAAGTGTTATATGGCCACATTTCATGTCTACTGTAATAGTATCTTTTTCTTTACTCTCGGAGACAACCTTATCTTAGATTTTAGAATTTCATATAATTTCATAGAATCATTAATGTTGAAAGAGATCTTCAAGATCATCTGGTCCAACCATCACCCTACTACCAATATCACCCACTAAACCATGTCCCTAAGTACCACATCCAACCTTTCCTTGAACACCCCCAGGGATGGCAACTCCACCGCTTCCCTGGGAAACCCATTCCAATGCCTAACTACTCTTTCAAAGAAGAAACGTCTCCTAATTTCCATCTTAAACCTCCCCTGGTACAACTTGAGGCCATTCCCTCCAGTCCTATCATTAGTTATCTGCGAGAAGAGGCCGACCCCCAGCTCCCCACAACTTCTTTTCAGGTAGTTGTAGAGAGCAGTAAGGTCTCCCCTGAGCCTCCTCTTCTCCAGACTAAACAACCCCAGTTCTCTCAGCTGCTCCTCATAAGACTTGTGTTCCAGACCCTTCACCAGTCTCGTAGCCCTTCTCTGGACATGCTCCAGGGCCTTGATATCCTTCTTGTAATGAGAGGCCCAAAGCAGAACACAGTACTTGAGGTGCAGCCTCACCAGAGCTGACTACCGAAGACAATCACCTCCCTGGTCCTGATGGTTACACTCTTCTTGATACAAGCCAGGATGCTGTTGGCTCTCTTGGCCACCTGGGCACACTGCCAGTTCATCATACTGCTTTGTTTCCCCTCTTCTGTATTTCCTTTTGTTTGCATTCTCTATTTATTCATTTCTGCATTTATTTTTTCTTCTAGATGTATTTTCTAGATGTATTATAGTGACCTAAAGTGTGTATTAAAAATGTTAAGACTTTTGGTCACATATCTCTTTGCCACTATTGCTTTTCCACTGTTCTAGGAGGACACAACTAACCAGGGAAGGTCTCTTCTGATTCAGTGTCCTCATCCATTCTTGACTATGTATTCTTTCAGGTCATGGAAAATTTTGATCAAAGTGTACGTCCTCTTGGTGAAAAATGAAAAATCTTGCTGAAAAAAAAAAAAAAAAAGTTCTCACTGAAATCTCAGTACTTTGAACTTGAGATGTATCTCTAGCATGGAAGAAAAAACACTTGACTTCCTGTTTTTCTTTGAATGGGACTAGTGTCTAGCTAGATCTAGTCAGGAACTTTCTATGTTGGGCAGTTTGAATTTTTATTACAAATCTAAACAAAAGCATAATTTAAAATGTTTGGGTTTAGACCAACATAAATTACATGACATCAATGATAGATAGAAAAGCACAACTTTGATGGAAGCAGGAGACACAGTTGTTATTAGTTATATTTACAGGTTCCTTTAAAAGGTCTATAATATCAGATTGGGAAGCATGCAGAAGTGCATTGAAAACTGATATTGGTAATCTAATCATCTGGTCATATTTTTGAGAAATTTTATCCTCTGGGGGGAAACATAGAACAGCAGAAGAAAAAAATAAAAAGGGGGGGGGGGGGGAGGGAATGCATACAAAGCAAACCAATTAAAGAGTTTATAAAACACCTTTACAAGAACAAGCCTTTGAACAATGGCGGATGAATGTTGCCTGCAATCATTAGAAAGTGAGGCTGTGACTCCATCTCCAGCATCCTCTTTTTGCTTCTGGCTGAAACACTGATCTGTATGTGAGCAATGTGACTTCACCCAACTCATTACACCTGCAGATAGTAAAACATTTTTAAAACTTGTAGTTAATTACCCCTTCAAATAGAATGTTTAAAAGGTACAGGAAACCCTTGTGGAATCCATGAATTATCAATCATAATATGAAGAGAATTATTCCGCAAGGATAAATGACTTGGCAGGGCAGCATTGGTATTCTATTAAAGGCCTTATTTCCCCCCCAGTAAGAAAGGGTCTATTAACTTCATACACATGGAACCACATGAATTACATTAGGTCACTCCTCATGTTACAGTTTCAGATTTCATAAAGTACAGCTTGTGGTTATGTCATGTGTTTCACATCTAAAACACTGGTTGATGACTTCCCAAACTCTTGAATGTTGTACTACCAGTGATATTTACCATGGCTTGACCACAACACTTTCAAAGCTGGTGTTAATAGTACATATGCCAGTTTTGTATGTCTCACAGTATTTTCCTTCCCAATAAACAAATACTTGCGGTGTGATTGTGGGTGGCTTAACTGTCTGAGTGCCTTGCTGGGAGCAGCCTTCAGGAAGAAAAAGGCAACAATATGGTCCTGGTTTAATTAAGGCTAGTGATAGTGCCTCATGGAAAGAATTCTTTTATAAGGGATGTAACTGGAAAAGCTTACTTAGACATCAAGAACAACCAACTGCTAGAAAGCAAAATACATACAAAGTAACTGGTTTAAATCCTTCTTCTCTAATAAATTTTGTTTCACTTTCTTCTCTAGAGCAATGGATACAGAGGGTGTGTATGGCACAGAAAGTTTCTTAATCAGAATAGAGCTGCTTGGGCATCATTTAGTTTGCAAATCCTTGGAAACAAATCACAGCTCAGCAAATGAATAGCTAAACATAATGAGAAACTTTTGTTATTTATCTTAGTATGTTATAATTCCCAGAATTAGGCTCTGTTGAAAACAGAGACATCAGCATGTCCACTCAGCCTGGCTTATTTCACTTAATTCATTTCATTCACAGACATAACAAGCATGTTATTTATTTAGTTTATTTAGTTGTAAATAAATACCAAAGTTAGGATGCATTCATTTTATTCTTTTAATTTAATCAAATACTTCAGGAAGCCAAAGGCATTTCATGAACATTGCTGTTAAGAGCTATGTACCCTCTTAAAATTAAAATAGTCTTATCTAGTATATGATTTGTAGTGTATCATTATACTTGAAATCTCAAATACTTCATTGAAATTTACATTGGTGTATTTATAACATTCCTTTAACATTCTATTTTGCCATATAATACATGTATGCTTCCAAAGCATCTTAATAAATAATAAAGCTTATATCTTCAAATACTGAATATGAGAAACAAGCTAGGCTGCTGTCTCTGAAGTACCTGGGCTGAGTTCTAGTTCCCACCCAACCCTTGCACTGTCATTAGCATCTGCTTCATTTCTGGGGCATGCACATACTTCTTTTACAGAGCTCTTTCAAAATGCAAGCTGAATAACATAGCTTTCAGTGTGTTCTTCAAAGCTTTAGATATTCTTTACCTTCCCACTGCATCTTAAGAGAGTCAAATTAACATGTGGATTTCCGGGAAGGATTTTTCAAGTCAAGCCTTCAGTGGGGTTGCAGACTTGTGAATAAATTATCATTTCCTTAGTTGCAAATGCAACAGCTACACTCTGAATTTGAAAGGTAGGTTTAAGGTATTAGTACACTTCACTGTTCTTCACTAGTCCCTCCCAGCTACATCAATCCACAAGCAGGACTTTTTCAGTGCTAAAATAGCTAGACAAGTACTTCCCAAATAAGTGTGTTGCTTTTTGTAGCACTATCCCCAGGCTTTTTGATCATCTTGAGCACCCTCTGGTCACCTTAACTGTACCTGTGGGTCAATGATTTTATGAGAAAATGCTCAGTCAAAATGCTCTTTTGTATTTCTAACCATGCAATTGTCCCATTTTCCCCTTTGGTTCACCTCTTTCCCTTCTGGTTCATGCTTTCTTTGAGGTTTTATCTCTATGGGTTCTGCTGATGCATACAGTTGTTGACAGAGCTCCTTCATCCTCACAAAGAGTGTGAAGAAGTTCTTCACAGTGGAGAATGAAATACCAAACTGTAGGCTTCTGAAAGGCGGCCAAGTATTGTCATAGTTACACAGCAACAAGAAAGAAGGCCAAGGAACATATATGGAAAGGTCTGAGTGATGCCTTGGAAATTTTAATGTATTGTGCCTTGACAGTAGTGTGTCTTGAAAAGCTTGTGTACCTTCAAATATGCTAAGAAGAAGTTAGAGCCGTTGGTCAAGGGATTCAGCAAATAAATATTCTTTCTTGAGATTTTCTTGTGATCTGGAAGATGCTTTCTAAAGACTGCTTTTTAGTCATTTGACTTCAGGAAAGCTCATAAAAAAAAATTCTAGATGTGTAAATCAGAAGATCAGTTTAATCCAAATTATGTAACCCAAGCTCAAAACTACCATGTACTAATACAATAATTCCATGGCAGCTTAATTTTGAAAGAGCCTAAACACAGCACCATTTCTTTGTCTGGTCCTTTTGTGTCTGAAATCTTACTGCTGCAGCTGTCTAATCTCATGCTCCAATGAGGGCCTCAGTAGCAGAGTCCCTGTTCTCCTAAACCCTCACTGTGTCTAGTGGTATATATGTTAACATTAGTCTACTGAAGAAAAAGAAGGAATTACTAGACTAGGTGCCCAGGTTTTTGATTAATTAATGGATGACTACAGCACTGATCCAGAGCCTCTTCCTGTCTCTGTTTTTCCAGGGATCAGATAAGCATGTGCATATCATGAAAGAATAATCAAACCAGTAGGCTATAGTACAAGCTGGAACTGCAGATATTTTCTATCCACCAGTTCTCCACTTCAAGAGACATAAAGTAATAAAGAGGCGGGCTATTGTAAAATACTAAAATAATATGTTTGTGTGTGCTTTCTCATAAGTTGCTAATGCTATAGAAAAATAAAAATACAAAGATTTTAAAAATAAACATTTAAGGTGTTCAGAGTAAACAGTACAAGTAATCTACCAGTGAATTTTTATTATGAAAAAATAATAAAAATCATACAACATCAGAATAAGAATAATTATGATACATAGGTTAAAAAAAGTAAAAAGGTAAAATAATGCAAAAGAAATAAGTTTCAAGATAGACATTAATATATCAAAAGTGTGTTTACAACAGGAAGGCTCACCAGAGAAAGCTAACATACACTAGGAAAATTAACATTATTGCAATACAAAATGGAGTATGTAAATGTGATTGCTTGTGAATCACAATCATTCTAAGAGAATCATACAGATGTAAGTAGAGAAGTCCTAAGCTAGGCTTTGAAAGAGAAGATATTCCTTTTTAAATTGTATAGAGTGTTGAAGCTGTATAGAAATATTATTACTTTCTAATATTGCATTCTCAGCCACTTGACACTTTTGCTATTACATTCTGTAGTCTTCTAAAACAGAAACATAGAAAATTAAGAGACAGAGGGCATCATTTACCATAAGAATTATGATCCTTTTGTAATTGCAGAAGTGGCATGTAAAAGGAAATAATGGACATCTAATATATCTACACAATATATATATATATATTATAAAATAATAAAATTGAATGGAATAGTGAATGAGGGATTGTGAAGATGTCCAGGTAACTTGGTCAGAGAAAGAATGCTTTGGAAAATATGTCCCATTTCACATAAAAAAAGGGGGAGATCCTTTATGAGGTATTCCACAGTTCTAAGCTACAAAGGCTTAAAAATACATGTCTGAAAATAACATTTCAGTTATGCTATCATATGAGTCTGTATGTAAGAGTGAAAGGGGTTGTACAAGTTTACAGTTACTTTGAAATAAAAGCATTTCATGGTAGTAATGTTGCAACTATGTGGTTGTTTTATTGGCTATAATAAATGTGTAGCAAATTGCATTATTATGCCATTATTTTCCATAAAGTATTTTTTTTTTCACGAATGTTACTTAGAAACTAGGCTACAGGGAAAACTAACTCAGTACAAATGGGGCCCATTCCAGCTCCCCCTGAACTCACTGTAAAAAGTCCCATCAGCTTCAATGAACCTCATAGAAAGCAAATGAACTATGCTTTTATTTACAATTGGGACTCATATAATTCAGAGACACAACATAAAACCTGTAAGTGTCAATAAAGGAGTTCAATGACAGTGACTACAAACTAGACTAGGAAAAAGCAACAACAACAACAGAGAAAGCTCCATATTGGGCAGATAAGCAGGCCAGCTACATGAGAAGAGAAAAAACCCACGTCAGTTTTAAGCTCTTTGGGCAAAGTCATGCTACCCCTCCACCTACAACTGCTACCAAGTAATGTTTTGTTCCTGCATACCTTTTCATTTATGGGGATATAAATAATCTGATATTGCTCTAGAGATAATAATCATAGTTTAATATAATGATTACATACACACGTGTTTATATATTCATGTGATGTTGATGGTACCAAAAAACACTTACACCAGGCACTGGAGTGAAAGACCAAAAGCAGATGTAAATTGTCATATAGCTGGGGAAATTCTAGGAGATTGCAGTACTGATAAACATGTGGTTTTACTAGCATCAAATGTTTTCAGAGAAAAAAACCTCTTATTTAACTGAAAGACAATAGAGCAAGATCCCGCTGCAACCTGAGTTTGCATCCTGCCAACAGGTAGGATTTCTTCTGGTTTCATATCTCTAAAACTATGCTCTCAAGACCCAAAGGTATCCTGCATGCCCTGAGCCTTGCTGGACTGTCCAGGAAAATTGTAGACTACATGTGCAGCTAAAAGTCATCAGTTTGCAGGATGCTGGATCAATTACAAATGGGGAAGAAGCATTTAGAGGAGGGAGGGATCCATCCTGCACCTTTGGAGAATGTTGCCTCCTTAATCCCCAGGCACAATCCCACCCCTGCCCCCTTTTTTTTTTTTTTTTTTTCCCCTGGGGGAATTGTTTAGTTCAATTCTGAATGTTTAGATTTCCCATAAAACACAGATCCTCAGTTTCTGCCAGCTCATTTTAAGTACTCTATTTTTTATAATGAGTGTGAATCTGCTTCAACTAAAGAATGAAAAAATAAGAACAGACCAGAGAAATCTTACCACCTACACCTTTCTGTAGATAGGAAGAAAGTTGTCAGGAAATATAAGAAACTAAACCAATCATTATGAAAACAACTGAAACAGACAATACTGGAGAGTAATGTAATTTTAAAAATGACATTGGTATAGGGCATATAGAAGTAGTCTCATGAGGAAGTTGAACATGGAGAGCAGTTGAAAGAATGACAGAAAAAGATTTGGTATGTTTTCATGCAGATTTCCCTTTCCTCTACCTGCATGCAGCAAATAGCCACCAAATATGCAGCTCTCTCCTCTGACTGGAAAGATCATGAAATAAATTGTCAGGATGCTTTTTATTTATTTGAAAAGGAAGCTTTTGGAAATGAATGGTGGTTTATTTGAGCCATTTTCAGGATACTGGTTGGTGGGCTAGGAGACTGCCCTTCTAATTTATTTTCTGCCTTGCCAGAGAAAGCCAGTATAAAAGCACCTGTAATTAGGAGTTCTACTCTTTGATTCTGTAAACTTATTACTATTTAGAAAGGAAAAAAAAAAAAAAAAAAAAAAAAACAGAAGGGATAACAATTTTGCAGTAATTATTTTTGTAAACATTTATTTTAGAAAGTACAGGTACTTTTAGACAGAATAAAAACAATCACTTTTCAGAGAACCCCAAGTGAAACAACTGAAACCCAAGTCTTCCCCTCTCCAGCCTGCATTCCACAGACTTTATACTGGAGTCAGGTGATTTCTTGGGTGTTAACTCAGCATCTGTGAAGTCCCTTAGCATAAGGCAGAATAGTGTCAACTAACATGTTGAAGGGCCTCAACAGAGGACTACCACCAAGACAGTCTATAGCTTTCTGGATGGTATGATCTTGGGCCCTGAGACTCAACAAAGAAAAATGCCTGCTGTCAGAGCAATTGGTGTAATCATGAAGGGATCAAAGCAATAGGCTATCATCCGACCCTGTATTTTAAGAGAAAATACAGATGCTGTTGGATGTTTTTGTTGTTGTTTTGCTTCTTTGTTTGCCAGACAAGAAGTATGTCTAGCCCTGAATATTGACATGAAATTTCAGATCTAAGTGAATGCTTCTAGGGATGGCGTTATTCCTTTGCTTCTATGTACAGTTTGATCTGTACTTCAGCACGTTTTGGAGACCAAACAAGATAGTGCTGATGACAGCTGCTACTGATGGTACTGTAATAACCCTTCTTCTGAATGCCATTGTAAAAATAATACTTACATCTTATTTAACATTTTTTTTATCTAGACACCTCAGAATGTTTTTCATAGGGAAGTATTATGAACTCCATTTCACAGATGAGGAAACAAAGAGGCAGAAACAAGAGAAGGCAAACAGTCCATAGATTTGTCCGTTAGGCCACATTAAATAAAATGACCTGTGAAAATAAGATATTTTTGGCTGTTTCTACCTCCTGGAGGGGAGGGAAGTCAGTTGAACAGAAAATCTAGAAATGCTTCTAACTGATGAATTATAATATATGTAATTATTAAATAATAATACATAATAAATATCATAATGTATTTTTTAAAAATAAATATTTTTGAGAGATGTGGTATGTGTAGATATTTGCTAATGTGTTTGTGTGAATAATTAACTTGAATTTAGTTAATGTGCAATATCAAGCCTAGTCTAAATGATGTGCTTATTATATCTAAAAAAAATTAACATTTCATTGTTTGGATTGTTTGGGGAGCAAAATTTAATAAAAGTATTTTAATTATTTTACTGTTTATTGAGGAGAACACATTAATTACGTGATGCATTGCAAATTATCAAGGTGTCTCCATGTTTTTTTTTTTTGTTTTTTGTTTTTTGTTTTTTTTTTTTAACTGTGAATATGTGGTGTGAATGAATACTGAATGATGGTAATGTTACTAGGACCAACGGAGAGCAGAGATTTAGGAATTAGATATTTCACAGATTCAAATTGACTTTGCCAGCATGAGTCTAACAGCCACACCAGCCAAACCAAGCAAAATCAAACCATTATCATTGAGGGAGACCTTGGAGCAAATAGCAAAATAACACCACATTCATTCCACCTCTCAAAACATTATCACAGCAGTTGCTGTAACTACAGTGTGGTTTTGTGGTTGTACTTGTGCTGCACTTTGGTGCTCAATGGGGGGTTCAAACAACTTCTGGCTGCTTCAGTGTTATACACCATCTACTATTGCCTCTCCGACACCTGGGCAATATTATGCTGAGTTTAATGAAGGGCCCTTATGAATAAATATTCACTGCCTTAACAGGCAACAGTTATGCAGACAAGTGAGAAAAAGCCTGAATGCGTGGGGTGTTCTGGTTCATTGTCACTTGGTCTCTTTCCAAAAAGTTTTGGTCTCAGTCACCAACAGTGATTTTTTTAATACAAGCTGTAATTTTCCATTTCCAACTTTCTTCAATAATCACACAGTGTCCAAAACATTATCAAGCCATTAGTAAAAAAAAAAACAATATGCAGCTTATCTCTCTGTTCTGTAGTCTTAATTACGGTAACAATCAAGGCAGTGTTGCAAGAGTCATCTGAGAAGGCCTATTCAAAGGATCTGAATATTTTAATTCATTATAAATTTTCTGGGCTGAAATTTTCTTTCAAAAGCATTAAATGTCTTCTTTTGCAGGCTTAGGGAATTGTACCCATTTTAAACATCCAGTACAAACACTCCTTTTGAAATACGTTGAAACAGGGAAATATATACCTACATGTAGCCTTTACCAATCACCATCTTGAATGTCTGTCTAACCTCCACTTTTTGAAAATCTGGTGCAAGTGCAAATATCCTGTATGAGCAGAGACAAGAGTATTCAAACTGGATGAAAACAAACAATCAAGCAGGCAAGCAAACAAAGAAACTAACAACAACAACAAAAACTGAAGAGAAGTTATTGCACAAACTGTAACCAACAGAAATATTTAGTATATTTTTTGCTAGTTTGCCCCACCTTAAGATAGTATCTCATCTGTGTAAATCAGTTCTCTTCTGTCAGAAAACATTAATTTCTGAGGTTGTAGGAAAAGAGGCTAGAGGATTATGTAGAAAGAATAGGAAACCAATCCTACAGAAGGATACTCTGCTTGTTGCAGCTCACCAATGTAACTGCTGCTGATGCCTACCAGGATTGCTGTCTGTGAAGAAAATCCTTTTTTTTTTTTTTTTTTTTTTTTTTCCATTCCAGTGCATTGCACGCATCCAATAGGCTTCAAGATGTACAGTCTTCTCTGCTGTTCTTTGAACAATACCTCCACAGAGCAGCACGCCCTGCAAAATGCTATTAGTATGCAAATCTGAGATCTTAGGAAAGCAAGAAGGCTGATTCTGCTGCTGTGAAATTGGTAGGCACATTGACAAGATCAAGATTTTAGGTATGTAATCAAGAGATTGGGTAGAACCAACAGTTCTATTTCCATCTCATTTCATCTGAGGTACAGTTTCTCATTAGTGTTCACTTGTTTTATCTCCGACAACCTAATTGTGCCATTCTTTTTATCACTGAATCTAGTAGAATTAATACTAGACTAGTAGTACTAGTTCATCTCCCAGGGGGTTGGTCTCATTAAATGACAGACATAGCTCTTGCCACATATAAAGTTTCCCATATATACTAATGTCAGAAAGTTTTCACAATACTTTGACTAATTTTACAAGTAGTTCAGTTGCCTTCATAGCATGTTGTGCGGAATTCATTTACAGTGCAGCTGCAACCTTTTTAAGTGACTGAGAAACAAGTGTGAATGCTGAGAATACATTGTGATACTTTGACTTCATCCATGAGAAAGTGTGACTGCCACAGATGGTGTTGCAACTTCAAACCCTAATGGTGCAGAACAGCACTGTAATGTTAATTTAAAACAAGAATGTAGAAATCAAACCAGGTTTCTGCTCAGCAACATTGAAAATCTTGACTATCCTGAATCAAAGGGCTTTACTAAATTATCATGTAAATCTTGGTTTTATGGGCAAACTTTTTTTAATAAAAGGATTAGGTGATTCCTTTTAATTAGTTTCACTTCCTTTTTTGAAGTGTAACAACTAGGAAAAAATAAAAGAACCAAGGACAACATGTATGTAAATATGTATTTTAACATGATCGTAACAGCAAGTTCATACCTGTTCACCAAGGGGTTATTTAGATACTGTAGACATTTCTGTAAGATGTCTGTATCCCTCCCCTTCTCTTTTGTAATTTTTTTGTGTGTGTTTTACTATTTTGGTAGCATTTGATATTCAAAAACCCATTTGGACTATATTTTAAACATTAAGGACATATAAGGAACAAATTACACAATCTGCTATTCCACATCAAGCAAGAACTGCTTGATTTTGGTTCTTGTTGTTACTGTCATCTTATAGAGACTTAAAAAAATGAAAGTATGTGGTTTTTCCATGAGGCAAGAACATCAGCACAGAAAGAGACTTTGAACATCACCAGCTTAATATACTGCACAGTAATATGCAAAATAACACAATGATGGACTCTCAAATTCATCTTTGAGGAACACGTCTCCACATTGCACTGAAATGTTTGACTTCAGCTTGCTCTTTGAAAAACAAACAGTTCATTAATAGTAGCTACAGGAAGAGCATCAACAGTGAGACAAAACACTGGAGAAAAACTTAACTTAAGGTTCTGCCAGAGCTGTGTTACAGATTGAAAGGTTTCAGTTACATCTTGAATAAGATGCATTTAGCTCAGGATGATGCTCACAGGTTCTCTGAATTATCTTCCTCATTAAAGTTTTGTGATAAACCTCTACTTGTTTGCCTCTAAGACCCTGTTTAAATTGATTCACCTCATTTAGAGACCTGGTTGAGGAAATGGTTAACCACATACCTGTGATCTATATAATTTTCAGCTAAAGAATACTGCAGTAGACAACAGAAAACAGCTGTGGGAAAGTCCACTTTTTCCAGTTGGAATTGTTCCTCATACAGAATTTTAATTTTGCCTCTCAGATGATAATAGACTACTAGCCATATCTAAAATAATAACTGCAAAATGATCAATTCCAAACCCTTTTATTGATTTGTTTGTTTGTTTGTTTGTTTATTTTTATCCTCTTTGCAGAAAGTTATCACTAGGCTTGGGCAGGATTGTGTTATATCAGTATTTGTAAAGCAGCCTTGCTTACTGGTATAAAATGCTATTCACAGAAAGAGACTGGATTGTTCACCATGTAGAGATGATCATTTATTTTCTAAAACAAGTGAACAAACAAATCTTTTTAAAATCAAATTTGCACAAAAAGAACAAAAGTTTTTTTTTTTTTTTTTTTTTTTTAATTATATCAACAGGGCATTTGTCCCTTGAATTTCAATTTTGATAGATGCAGCTAGGAAAAAATGTAAAAGAGATACTATAACATTTTTTGTGTGTGTTTTTGTGTGAAAGAGCAAAAAGTAGTTAAATACGTTCATCATACAGCAAGGTTTTGCAGCTGTGACGCTAGCTAATCAATGTCCATTCATACTGGATTATTGAACTCAGTCTAAATTATTGCAAAAGCATTTTAAGTTACTGAGATAATGGAAATCTAAAAAATAATTAAAATAAATTTGAAGTGTTTGCAAAATTTTACACGCTCATTCAGTTTTCTTATTAAATGTATTATTTATTTAATTATTTATTTATTTATTTTTAAGAGGAAGAAAGAAAACAAAGATGTGTGATTCCTCTGATAACATTCCAAAACCATGGTATGTATGCAAGTTGAATGTAAGGTGCAAGTCAGAGCAAGTTATAAAAAATGTTATGATTTAAGAAAAAGATATTAAACTAGGTGCTTTTTAGCATCTTTTCAGGCCTCAGTATTCTGTGAATTCTGCCTTATACAGTAATATTATGTTTAGGTAAGAAGAACACATGAGATAATGGAGAAAAGTCTCTTTTCAGGGTCAAGAATTTTTCTAAGCAGTCTTTTCATGCTTTCAGGTAGCAATGCTGAAAATCTGGGTTTTGGATTTAGGGTTGGGAGGGAGCAAAAGGGTGGGGCAGAAGGGGGGGGAAAGCTTAATACCTAGTTGGAGTGTTGGCAGCGTTCCTTTTCTTCACCACTACACAGACGTGCACAAAAGAAGCATGTTACAGAGTGACCTTTTGACTCTAGTTAAGCAGCAGGCAGTAGCATAAAATGGAACCTTTACATTTTCTTTTTTTGTTAGACATGTCAAAAGTTTAAAAAGCTGTTATTTTAAGAGTCCTTTTTTTTTTTTCCACCCTCAAAAGATTCCAGTCGTGGGAGGAAAAAAAAAATGTTTCTTACCACCAGAAACACTATACTTATTATTCCTCCTTATTAAACTTGAAAAATGTTGCACATAAAAAGTGAGCACCAATTTCTACTGTCTGTATTTTAAGTATGTATCCAGCAGTGCTTCAGTAGGGTCACTTTTCAGTCATATGGACATCTCTCTGGAGATGCCAAGGCAACTGAATTCAATATATTTGTATGTTTTAGAAGAGAGCACGTAATACTTTAGAGGCACCTGAGGAGCTGCTTCTTTTTGACTTACAGCTTTTCCAAGAAATGTAGAAAATTAGTGTGGTATAACCCTATAAGGGAAACATTCAGGTGATCTGATAATATTTTTAATCCACACTGTAGTAAGAAGGTCTAGACAAGTAAGGAAAGATTTGTTTTAACTTTAGTGTCTGAAAATACAGAGAATTTACTCTGTCTAGCATCTTGTAGTGCCCTGGCAGACACACATCTTCTAAAACCTTCATGTGTATCTTCCTTTCTTTTACAGCAAAAAGCTCACTGCAACCACTGTGCTGCTAATTCAAAAGTCCCTTTGAAGATCTGCTAACCAGTACTATTACACCTGTTAGTTACTAATCAATATTAATTAATTTAAATCACTAATCAAGGCCACATTTTACTCTTTATCTCCATTCTATTTTTCTGTAAGCTAACCGTGAGGTTATTCTTGAGTGAGGTATTTTAAATGCAGTAGGTACTACTGCACCAAAAGAGAAAAGGGTAACTCCTCTAATGCAGGGGATACTACAAGCAGCAGCACAACAATAGAGAAGCATACAGAAATAAAGGGAGCCACTTCTGTCAGCTTGAAAGCTAATAAGCAGTAAAGCATGAAGGTGGAACAGTGGTACGGTACAAGAGTTACGGTAGAGCTTTTCATTTCATTATATTCTCCTGGGGCAGATCTTCTATCCATATTCAAGCTTGGACTCTGCAAGATAATCAGATCCAGGTTCAGCACTTGAACAGTCCTGCTGGTTTCTCTGGAAATACATTTGCACTTCTCTTCATCTCACTAAAAGAAAATTTCAAAACTTTATGCTTCCTTTTTCAGTCTGGCCCCAAAACATTTGGAAATAGAAAACTTTTATTCTGTGATTTGGGCCAACATTTCTTTCATGAAGCCAAATGCTCCAGAGTGCTTTGATAATATTTCTATGGTAGAAATACTTCATGATATATAAGCGAACTTGGGCTGCTCCATTAATCAATGCAGAGAACACTATACAGAAACAGATTTTCGAACAGCTTGTGAGGCATATCATCAAAAATGTTGTAAACTTCAGTAATCAAAAATGGAAACATTTTTTGTGTATCTGGTGGTGAAGGATCTTTAAATTAGTCTGGGAAAGGAATGCCTATCCACATTTTGAAGAGACTGAGCATTATTTTGGCAGTAATTTTACGTTGTTGATGAAGCCCTTGAAGCTGGAATAACAAGAGGAAAAGGATTTTGCATATCTTTAGTCTTTGCTTTTGAGTCATTTATGCAAATATTCATGTAAAATAAAACTAGCTGATGGCTCCATCTAGTCGTGCAATTGGCGTTAAAAGGAAAACAAGCTTTACCTGTAAATGGAAGAAATCCTCCTGTAATTTTATTTTTTTGTTTATTTTATTTGAGTAGCAAGTCTTATGTTTATAGTCTAGAAAACAACTTGTATACTCATTTCCTTAAGCAAAAATAGGACAGGTTTGACTACTGTGTAATGATACTAACTTCAAAGGAAAAAGGTTGAGTGAACATTTGGCAAAACTACATCACATTGTTCTCTGACACTTATCTTATTTCAGTCTTTGAGCATGGGTTTATTTGCTGTTATGAACTTCAGCTGGAACAGAGGGAAAGCAAACATGACAACAATCTCTGATAAATCGAAGTAGTCCTTTCAGAAATTCCATAACCTGATATGCTTATGATTTTAATGTCCAGGTTACTGCAGCCTGATCATATGAACTTGGGAAAAATAGTATAGGCCTGATTTCAAGAAGTAAGTAGAACTAGGTCTTATCTACAGTAGTAAGGAGAACAGCACTATTTTGGCAGCTTCTGAATCATTCTGAATAGGAGAGCTGTTTCTGTAGTCTCATGGGTACAGTAGAGCTAAATTCTCAGCTGACAT
Source organism: Cygnus olor (assembly GCF_009769625.2). Classification (NCBI taxonomy): domain Eukaryota; kingdom Metazoa; phylum Chordata; class Aves; order Anseriformes; family Anatidae; genus Cygnus; species Cygnus olor. The sequence continues at coordinate 41,621,556 of NC_049198.1, read as the reverse complement.
ATATTGATGCAGTTGCACGGAAGCTAGTATAATTCTCAAAATTTATAGCAACTGAAGCTTTGGCCCATTGCTCCAAAAATATGCAAGAACAAATTTATACCATTATAAGATCGGGACTGCCTGCCTTTGTAACATCCCTAAGGTATCACTTTCTGCACAGTTATTTATTAATTTGTTAGGCCCATTGACTACTGTAGTACTATGCATATGTTCAGCTTTCCTCAAAGTCTGTATTATAGCAGATTCTGTTGAAAAATACGCTTTCCCATACATTAAGGGCTAAAGACTTGAATGTTGATAGTAACAGCTTTTTTTTTTTTTTTGATCGAATGCACTGTGGTTTAAATGCTTGTTTTTCACAAACCTGAATGCAAACATGTTACTAACAAGCCTTTATTCATATCTTCATCATGTGGTATGATTAATTCATTTGTAATATGGTATTTCCTCTTTCACTACCCACCATCTTTTGAAGATACAAACAACTTTCAGCTAATTTAAATACAAAAAAAAAAAAAGGTATTAAATTCCAATAAAACTGCTTTTGGTTATATGGATATCACAGAAAGATCTTTTCCTTTTTTTTCTTCTATTTCTTTTCTTTGTTGTCACAAATGAAATTTAAATAGAATGGAACAAAGCATTTCACAAGCATGACCACTTTCATCTGGGAATGCTGATCAAGAACTAGTGGGGTTTACTGTCAGTATGAAAGGCTTTTGAAAACAAGTGAGTAAGGGGAAAGTGACCATGTACCCTTTAAAATCAAAATATGGCACAGTCTCTAATAAATTAATACACAACTACACTATAAAGAAATAAATTTAACGTGTGACAAACTGATTCCTTTCAGGACATTTCTAAATGTATGCAAATATGCCTGTCATTTAAGCTTGTGTAAAACCTGACTCCCAGTAACAGAAGAACTAAATGTAAGGAGATATGCCAAAAGTTGGTTCTTAAAGATAAGTTTGTAAATATAGAATGAGGTAAAAAAGCAATTATTGACATTTTACAACTGACATTGACAATTTTACAACTGCTGCAATCACCATTGTTATAAGTGGAGCAGTTTGATTAATTTAGCACATGGCTTTCTGTATCTTCTTTATATATCTTCCCATGGTCAATGTTTTCACTGTCTTTGACTCATAATTTGCCTTCGACTTGCAAAGACTTTTGTAATTTACAGTTACCCTCTTGTATTCTGTATTGTCTTTCTTTTTACCCTCTAAATTCACAAGTACTGTTCTCAATTTCAATTTATACCTTGTGTGCTTTTGTTTCTTGGGCTCATGTCCCTTTTTAACATCCTGATCACTTTTTTTTCTGAGTTGTTGATCTGTGCCTTCCCTTTTCCAAGGTCTTTCTCATCTATATCTTTTGCTTTTTTTATCCATTGTTTCTTCACATCTTTTTACTCATTTACCTGCTACTCCTTTCTTTAAAGATCTCTTTTGTGCATCTGTATTCTGTCATACCGAGATGTTCTTTTTTGATTCAAGGAGAAGGAAGTAGTGTAGAATTACATCACAATGGACAGCAGTTACCTTAAGGTGTTGCTAGGATTGTAGGCTCATCATTTGCTTCATGACATAGTTGACAGAGCATATCTGACTTGAAACTGTGAAGAAAAATCAATGTGTTGCATGAAAAATCATTGAGAAGCTGCATATATCTAAAAGATATATGTCTGATGCTTATAAGACCATAGTTCAACCAAGGTTGCTTTATGTAAGTGTACAGCTAGGTCTGGAGGTATTAATATTGATGCCTTTGATTTTTATTTGAATTCTTGATGACAAATGGCATATCTGACTTTTTTTTTTAATCTTAAAAACAAATACTTTTTTTTTAATATATTTCAGCTGAAGCCAAATTTGAGTTAATTTTGGGAAAAGTCTGACTATCTTTTAATAAAAATGATCCTCATTTTGACATCTTATTTGAGAAAACACAAGAAAAGATAGCATGCAACAGTGATATTTCTCCACCAAATGTACCAAACAGCCAAGTGTTTCATAAGTTCCATTATAACGAACATACTGAAAAATGATTCAGTCAAATACTGCCTTTTCCCTGAAGTCAAACACTTAGGAAGAGTTTTGATATATTCTGCTTCCAAAAGGTATTGTAATTATTTTAATGTAATTCTCTTCTTACTTGTCTTCACATTATCTAGTTATCATTTCCACTGTAATTCAGGACTACAGTGAACTCTAGCTGAAATCAGTGATATGTTTGCTTGAACTTTTAGAAATCTAGAATTTCTCACCTTTCTAAGAACATGCATCATGTGGTGATGTGGCAATACTGAGATGTAAAGGAGAAAAAAAAAAAAAAAGATGACTTGTACTGTTTTCCCTAGGCATAAATCCTAACACACAATTGAATTTTCAAATAAAAGTTTTAGTTTGATACCTGACAAGCTATTTGGATTCCAATGAATCAGCTAATGTGTTTCACCTTGCACTGAAATAAAAAGTTACATCAATTAAGACTCTTGAAATATACATCTTTAAATAATTTGTGAATGTGTTATATCTACCACCATAGTTACTGAGAGCTTTCCTTCAGCAAAATGCCAGCTGCATGCTTCAGGTTTCAGCCAGCTGTCATCCATTAAATATTTTAATACTGAGGGAAATTAACTTTTAAATCAATAGCAAAAGAAGAAGAAGAAAAAAAAAAAAAAACACCAACTTTCTTTAGCCAGAGCAGGAGACATCAGTGTATAATTTGTCATTTTCTTATTCAACACTTTCCATTTGGTTTTGATTTAGCACTAGATCTCAGAAACCAGAGCCGGTATCCTCACACAAAATCTGTTTCAAATTATGTGTAGCTAGTTTTTAAACACATTAGCAAGAAGAACAAGCTGTCCTCATGCTAACTGGTCCTGCTTTGTTCTTGATTGTGGAAAATCTCACTTCAACTGCCCTCTAATTTGTTGCAGATAGCTACTGCACCAGCAGCTGCCTTGGCATAGGATTAAACATACTTGAAAATTTTATTTTCCACACAAATTATTAACAATGCCAAAAGCCACAAAATCCCTTTTGGAAAATTTATTTTTTATATATATATTTTTTTCTGTTTTACTATTTTTATTACTGCAATTTTGCACACATACATACCCTTTTTCTTCAAAAGTATTTCTCCCTACACAATCCTTTAAAAATACTACCAAGGAATTGCAAATCACAAAATTACTTGTTTTTTTCTGAAACAGGTATTGAGATTTTTATTTTTTTTCTGTAAACTACTTGGTTGAAATGTTTGCACATCATCTTACATGAGGTGAGCATCTGCCTATCACAGTATAAAATTCTTGAAACTTAAAACAATTTCTCTGTAGCTGTAACTAAGATAAAGATAAGACATAGGCAATCCTACCAAGTTCACTTGCTTTCTCTCTCAGATATTTTAAATTGTTTTAAACAAAAATATATGTGAATAATGCAGAAACACATTACAAAAAGAAAGGGAAGGAATTCTTTAAACTGCTGTCATCCAATTATTGCATTTAATGTCCTATTTCTGATGTCATTGACACTTTCAGCACCATTGTCCCTGACATGTTTTTATGGGATATATAAATATATGATATGATCGGCATAAGCGAAACCTAGTGGGATGAGTTCTGTGACTTGTGTGTTGCAATAGATGGTTACAGGCTCTTCAGAAGGGACAGGCAGGGCAGGCATGGTGGTGGGGTGGCCATGTATGTAAAGGAGGGGCTGGACTGTGTGGAGCTTGCAGCAGGTGATGGCAACGTTGAGAGCCTCTGGGTAAGGATTAAGGAACAAACAAATAAAGGGGATGTCATTGTGGGAGTCTATTACAGACCACCCAGCCAGGATGATGACACCAATGAATTATTCTTTAAGGAACTAAGAAATACCACAAGATCAATTGCCCTTGTCCTTATAGAGGACTTCAACTTTCCAGATATCAACTGGGATTACCAAGCAGCCAACATAAGCAGGTCTTAAAGCACCTTAATGATAACTTCCTGGTGCAGGTGCTAAGGGGGCCAACTAGGACAGGTGCCCTCCTAGATCTGTTGCTGGAGAACAGAGAGGGTCTTGTGGGGTTGTGGCAATTGGCAGCTGTCTCAGTCATAGTGACCATGAAGCAGTTGAGTTTAAAATTTATGGTGACAGAAGGAAAACTGCCACCAAAACTTCAGCCCTGGATATGGGGAAAGCAGGCTTCAGGCTGCTCAGGGAACTAGTTAGGAGGGTCCCCTGGGAAACTGCTTTTGAAGGCATCGACGTCCATCAGTGCGGGTCAGTCTATAAGCACTGCCTCCTAAAAGCACAGGATCAGGCAATTCCAAAATATCAGAAGTCAAGAAGGTGGGGCAGAAGGCCGGCTTGGCTGACCAGGGATCTTCTTCTGGAGCTTAGGCAGAGAAAGAAAGTGTATGGTTGCTGGAAGCAGTCTCAGGCAACATGGAAGGTCAACAGGGACGCTTCTCACCTTTGTAGAGAGAAAATTTGTGTGGCCAAAGCCCAATTAGAGTTGAAGCTGGCCAGGTGTGTGGGAGACAATAAAAAGGGCTTTTTTTACATATGTGAATAGAAAAAGGAGGACCAGAGAAAACATATGTCCACTACTTGATGGGGAAGGTCTCCTCACAGACAATGACATAGGCAAAGCAGTGACATTTAATGCCTTCTTTGCCTTTGTCTTCAACACTGATGATGGGCTTTGGGTCCCAGGGTGCCCTGAGCTGGAGGACCATGGCGGTGGGAATGATAAACTTCCAACCGACCTTGAACGTGTGTGGGATTTGCTGCTTCACCTGGATCCATACAAGTCCATGGGTCTGGATGGGATTCATCCCAGGGTGCTTAAAGAGGTGGCTGACGTCATTGCAGGACCTCTCTTAATTATTTTTCAATGGTCTTGGGCATCTGGAGAGGTTCCCGTAGACTGGAACCTGGCAAATGTTGTGCCAATTTTCAAGAAGGGCAAGAAAGAAGACCCTAACAATTGCAGGCCTGTCAGTCTCACGTCAGTACCTAGTAAAATTTTGGAGAAGATTACTCTGGGAGTTATTGAAGTGCACCTGGGGGACAATGCAGTCATTGGTCCCAGCCAACATGGGTTCATGAGGGGTAGGTCCTGCCTAACAAATTTGATTTCCTTTTATAAGATCTATCGATCTTATCTAATCGATCAAGGGAAGGCAGCTGATGTGATCTTTTTGGACTTCAGCAAAGCTTTTGACACAGTTTCCCATAGGATCCTACTGGACAAAATGTCCAGCATACAACTAAACAAATACATCATACGATGGGTGAACAATTGGCTGACGGGCAGGGTTCAAAGGGTTGTGGTAAATGGAGCCACATCAGGCTGGCGGATGGTCACTAGTGCGGTCCCTCAAGACTTCATTTTAGGGCCAGTCCTTTTCAATGTTTTTATAAGTGATTTGGATGTAGGACTAGAAGGTGTTTTGAGCAAATTTGCTGACAACACCAAACTTGGAAGAGTTGTAGACTCGGCTGAGCATGGAAAGGCCTTGCAGAGAGATCTGGACAGACTGGAGAGCTGGGAGATCACCAACCACATGAAGTTTAAAAAAAGCATGTGCCGGGTCCTACACCTGGGAAGATGCAACCCTGGCTATATGTACAGACTGGACGACGAGATGCTGGAGAGCAGCCCCACAGAGAGGGATCTGGGGGTTGCGGTTGACAGCAAGCTGAATGTGAGCCAGCAGTGTGCCCTGGCAGCCAGGAGGGCCAGCTGTATCCTGGGGTGCATCAAGCACGGCATTGCTAGTCGGTCGAGGGAAGTGATTGTCCCTCTCTACTCTGCACTGGTGTGGCCTCACCTCAAGTACTGTGTGCAGTTCTGGGCACCACAGTACAAAAAGGACGTGATACTATTTATTCAAGAGTGTCCAGAGAAGGACTACAAAAATGGTGGACAGCGTAAAGGGGAAGACATATGAGGAGTGGCTGAGGTCACTTGGAGGGGAGACCTCATCACTGTCGACAGCTTCCTCACAAGGGAGAGTGGAGGGGCAGGCACCAATCTATTCTCTTTAGTGACCAGTGAGCGAACCCGAGGGAATGGTGTGAAGCTGCGACAGGAGAGGGTCACGCTGGATATCAGGAAAAGGTTCTTCACCGAGAGGGTGGTTGTGCACTGGAACAGGCTCAGCAGGGATGTAGTCATGGGACCAAGCCTGTCGGAGTTTAAGAAGTGTTTGGATTGTGCACTTAGTCATGATCGTATGGTCATATAGTCATATGGTGCACTTAGTCATATAGTAATAGGGTAGACCTTTGTGGTGCCAGGAGTTGGACTTGATGATCCTTGTGGGTCCCTTCCAACTCGGGATATTCTGTGATTCTGTGAAATGTCTGGCGTTTTTGTGAATGGTGACCAGGGAGTGCCTAGGCCCTTATATTTTTTGATGGCTGAAAACTCAGTACACACACAGACACAGTCTCTCTCTATCCCCCCTCCCCTCATCGCCCCATTTTTGTTCCATCCTTGAGGTGTGCAAGAGGACCCTACTTTTTGTGATAGCTGAAAACTCAGTCCTCTCCCTCTCTCTTCTTCCCCTCCCCCCCTTTTGTTCCATCTTCAGGAAGTGTCAGAGGATTTTTTGGTGATAGTCTCTGTGTGTGTAAACCTTTTCATTATTCCATTTCATTGAAGTCCGTCACCTGCTTATCAGCTATGCTGTTTTACCCTCTGTAAAACAATGCTTTCTGCCAATATTTCTAGAAGAGAAGTTGTTTGACAAAGGAGGTAAATTGGTGATGTGGCTGTTGGCAGGGTTTATTTTTTCTTCCTTCAGTCTTTTTGTCAACTTCTGTTCATTGGTCTTGCAATGGTTTTTCGTCCTTCATATGGAGCTCCAGGAGGGCCTTGTGTGACTTGTTGGAAATATTTAAGATAGCTAGTAGCCAAGTTTGGTTCACTCTGATAGAGTAATGTTCATCCTTTCTAATTGAGGTTTAACGCCAAAATCTGTTGTATACTACACACATGAACATGTTTTTTCTCTGCAGTTTCATAGTCTATTATTTATTTTAAAGATGGGCAAGGGTATAGCAGGGATAAAAGTAATCTTTCTTATCACCATAAGGTAAAATTTCCCCTACTCCTTCTGCATCATCTCTGGTGGGTTGTTGTTCCTTCATTTCCTGTTGCTTTCTCTTCCTGTTTGAACCAAAGGTGGTTCACCTTTGTACTAGAATGGATTTGCACTGACACTACCTCTTTGGTTATGCTGATGTTTCAAACAATTCTAAATGAATGATATTTCAAATATTTTTCATATAATCCGATAATCCCATTGTAATTCTCTATAACTTTTAATTGTTGGTTATTACCAGTATTTACTACCTCACTCTCAGTTTGTTTCCTGAGCATTTGTCCTCCAACAGTCTGTCCTTTTAGGATAGTCTGTTTTTGTGGTGCTATACATGGTCCGAGAATATAATACCGGCTAATATGCACAATATCGTTGCAACACTTTTATGAAGAGTATCATCTACTGTTTCGGGAGTAAATTATTGAATTAAAATTTCCTACCTTTTTTGATTGCTTCTCTTCCAACTAGCTGAAAAGTTTATATAAAAGTTTTATATATATATATATATATATATATGTATACCCTTCTTGAATAGCATCCCTCAAAAGACAAGATTAAAGTGTGATTGACCCAAACATCTTTGCTTCCTGTGATTATCAAGTGATTCATTGTTTTGAGTCTGATTAATAAGGAACTGCTTGCTGGATTCTCAGCCGTGTGACCAGATTAACTATGAGTATTATGTAGGGTGTCTAAATAAAGAAGGTTCACTGTCCTGAATGAACTTTAGAAAAAAAAAAAAAAAAAAAAAAAAAAGGAATTTAAACATACTGCCATATTGACTAGGAAATGCCTTCTCTGGTTCAGTTAATGATTTGGCTGTGATTTAGCTGTGCTTGAGGATAGCTGCCAGCAGCCACTGATTACCATGTACGTAAGAGGTGACTACAACCTGCTGTTAGCAGTCCAGAGAAGATGGGGCAGTCAATCATTAGGAATGAAAAAAAGTCCAAATTGCCTTTTGACTGGATATGATTAAGAAAACCTGAAAAGATTGGCAGATTTGAATCTGAATATCCCCAAACTGTTTGAGGTATTAAAAAAAAAAAAAAAAAAAAAAAAAAAAAAAAAAAAGAGTTCTTAAGCCTGTATTTTCCTCTCTGAATGAACGCTAAAGATATTGGGGTGTGCTTGCAAGGTGGATAATCAGCTATGAGGATCTGGCGTGGCATCTAGTTACTTCAGAACAAACAAAACCCTTGTCTTTATTTGCATTCAACAGATATAGACATGTTTGCCTTTCATTTATGACCACCTATTTGATGTGCTTTGAAATTTGTGTGTTGGAGTTAATTAATACTTTATCATTATTATTTATTATTATTATCATCATCATTATCATCATACTTTTATTAATTCTATTTTATGTTTCAGAGTTTGGCCTGTTAAATGCTGATTTCAGAGCAATTAGAAAAACAGGAATCATTTGAGGTGGGAGGTATGATCCTTAAAGAAGGAACACGAGACCATTCCCACTGACCAGCATGCTAATGCAGATTATCCAGAGAGACATAAGTGTATATACAATCAGTATATTTCCAGGGTTCAGTGGTGGAACTGGTAATGCAGGGATCTGTGTGGAACAGATACCTTTAATCTCCTTCAGGTAATTATTCCACACATTAATTTAGGAAAGTTTGGTTTTTGAGTTTCAGTTTGTTAGCAAAATTTGCTTTTGCAAATTTCTTAAATTTTTTAGCTCATAGTTGCAATGTGTACACTGATCCTCTTCTGTAGGATGACAAACTCAATTAGATCAGATTACTTTCCCTCTTCTTTCTCAGTTTCAGATATTTAAGCACTATATACTGTTGGATATTCTTATTTGCTGGAATTCTGTTAGATGCATCTTCTTCACCTTAATAATTTTAAGTACATCATATGTTTCACTGGAGTCTTGATAAGTGGCATCTAGTGTTTTAATTCTACTTTTCCTTCTTCCTTCAAAATTTCTTTTTAGGTAATTTCAAGCCAGAAAAGACTATTCAAAACAGATTAATAATTTGGGGCTGTACTTGCTTGGATCACATTTTTCTCCCTTTTGTACGTGTGAGAAAATTTAAGGGTTAAGAGGGGAAAACATATGAGGAGTGGCTGAAGTCACTCGGACTGTTCAGCCTGAAGAGGAGAAGACTGAAGGGGGACCTAATGGTTGCTTACAGTTTCCTCACAAGGGGGAGCAGAGGGGCAGACGCTGATCTATTCTCTCTGGTGGTCACCAGAGAGCAATAGGACCCGAGGGAACAGCTTGAAGCTGTGACAGGGGAGGATCAGACTGGATATCAGGAATTGGTTCTTCACCAGGAGGGTTGCTGGGCACTGGAACAGGTTCCCCAGGGAAATGGTCACAGCACCAAGTCTGCTGGAGCTCGAGAAGTTCAACACTCTCAGTCACATGGTCTGATTTCTTTGGGTGGTCCTTTGGGGACCCAGGAGCTGGACTTGACGGTCCTTGTGGGTCCCTTCCCACTCAGGTATTCTATGATTCTATGATACTTTTTTCCTATCACAGAATAGTGCCTGGACTTAGTAGATTTATGTAAAACATGCAGTACTTATTATTGCATTCTTTTGTTTTTCCAGTGTTCTGGCATAGAGAAGAGCAATGCATCCAGCTAGAATCTATTGTAGTCTCAACATTTTTCTTCTAGTTTCATTTGAGTAATTTCTTTCTACATACTTTGTCCTATTCTTTGTTTCCTTCAGTGTTGCAGTTCTTATAGAAAACTGAGTTGAAATATTCATTTAGTTTTGGGCTGTACAAAGAGTAAGAGAAACTAAAGTAAAGACATTTCTGCATATCTAATATGATATACTTCTCAGAGTAATTCTATTTGACCTAAGTTTCTCATTTCATCTCTATGCTCCTGAAACTCCAAAACAAAAACAAAAAACAAACAAACAAACAAAAATAAAAAAACACCTTGTTTGCTTAATTAGTTCTTTTTTCTTTTCCCTAAAAGATCTTTACTTATTCGTAAATCTTCCTCACATCCTTCCTGAGGGGAATTCATCTGGAACACTTCCTATTTTTTCTCTTTTTTTTTTTTTTTTTCCCCTTCTTCATGGAATTCAACACCTTTAACTTAAACAAATAAATTCAAAGTTTCAATATTTTTCTTTTTAGTGTTGAAAAAGTCATTCTTTTACCAGTCTCATTATCTTCTGGCTGCCATTTACTGTTTGGCTCCAGCCTGCACTCCCACTTCCTGTCATGAACACTGGACCATACAGCAGTGGCTGGACTTCAGCATTGTGGATCTGTTTAACTTTATAAAACACTTTGCTCTGCAGGTTTTCATTCCAATGTTAAATACCCTGGCCAAGTTCTGAGTTTGGCAGTCAGTGAACAAGGAGCTTGGCTGCAACTCTGTGGTCTAGACCAGACCTCCTTGCCAGTAGAAATTTATTCGTATCTCAAGAGTGGAGGTCCTCTTGAAAAGAAGCCAGAGATCTGTTCTTCCCTGAGGTGAGATAATGGTAAAATGGTAGCAGTATAAGAATTAACAATGATAGTTTTATTACCTAGGGGTCTCCCTGGCTGTCTTCCACTAAAACAAACAAACAAAACAAACAAACAACAAACAAACAGTGAAGCTAAGCTAGAAAGTGCTAAGACATATCTCCTTTTTCTCCTCATGTTTAGCATCAGAGCTTCAGAGAAATGAGTTGTAAAGCTGGAATAATGCTCTTTTCAACTTCAAGATCTCATCTTTCATCTTTTGCAGTTTCTTCTCTTAGAGGACACTGAGCTATCCTGTTACTCTGTAAAGGTCACAAGCTTCTCTGGTGTCTGTGGGGAAAAAGATAGTCCGACTAGAAAAATTAGGAGAGATCATGTCTTTTAGCTCTTTCTGTCTTGAGAACTATTAAAGCTGATTCTTTCTGTAACAGCGTGCAACACCAGCCTCAGAACTGAATTCTAAAATAGCTCATTCACATTCTCAAGTAAAAGAAAAAAAAAAAAAAGTATTGCTTTTGAGTTTTCTCCATAAGGTTTTTGAGGAACAACCCCAAAAGAGATACAGAGAATTATAGTAGCAGGAAGACTCTCCTTTTACAAGGAACGGGAGGAAATATGAGGGAGGTGCTCAGTCTAAAACTTGATATTTTGATGTGAATTTTTAGCCATTTCTGAGTTGTGTTTTCAGAAAAAGTAAGAGTGTATGTCACTTCATTTAACAATGTCCTACATCACTGGACCTTTGTTTGCATTACAGAGTTGGCAAGAAAACCAGACCCCAGGCTTCTCTAATTTTCACTGTAGCTTTCTCTAACATTACTTTCACTAAAATTTCAGTCTATTCTTGGCGTATTTGCCTCATGTCAATTCATGTATGTCTATAGTACACGTCTCCTTTTAAGAAATTATCTGAATGCCAAGAAAGCCTGATTTGAAAGCCTGATGCTCTAGATTTGTAGGCCGTATAGCTTACAGATGTACTGTAAAGGAGAAGTAGTATTTTTGTGAAACCCAGGAAAGATCCCTGAGGCTAAGCCATATCTCCAGTTGTTTGCTCAGGTGGTTTGATACTAGCTGTTATGCACTTTTTTTGAAATTACTCAGAAACCTTTTTCTCACTTAAAAGGAAAAATGAAATGTAGTTTTGTTGACTAATACGAAGTACAAAAGATAAAATTCTGCTCTTAATTATACCATTAGAAATCCTGAATGAATTCACTGAAGCTAGCCAGTTCTGTTAATTTTGAATATCTTCCAGATGTAATAACCAACTCCTCATCATATTCCTTAGAAATTCTTCTGCCTTAACAGGCACTCACCCACCCATGATAAAAGAAATACACATATGTCTTTGAATGAACGCAAAAAACAATAGTCTTTCTGGTTTCTATGTTTCTGGTATATGTCTGTTAAACTTTGTTTTTTAAGGAATACTTTTCCATCACAACTTACCAGAGAGACCAACAGTATTACTTTTGCCAAGAGAATGAAATATGTTTTCCTTTCTTCCTTTCTGTTCCATCAGTTTCTGCTAACTCTTGAGATTAATCCAATACCTCCCACAGTATTATTCAACCAAAATAATAATAATAAATCTGAAATGTTTTTCTTTTCTCAATTACTTTTGGTAGATATCCATTTTGTCTCCCAATGGAGACATTCTACTGCAAGAAAAACATAAAACTGCAGATTTTCTTTTAAGAATACCACAGTTAAACATATCGACAGGGATTTTTGTTGCTGATTTTGTTGTTGTTGCTGTTTGTTGTCTGTTTACTTCTTGTTTGTTTGTTTTATGTAAAACTAAGCTTGCACAGTTCAACATCTATTATCCATGTGGTACCACAGTATTTTATAAATTCTCATTGGATATTAAGTTGAATAGGATCAACATCACAGAATAAGTTTGAAAGGGACTGTACTGGATCTAGCTGGGATGGAGTTAACTTTCCCTGCAGCAGCCCATACAGTGCTCTGCCCTTGTGGGTAGAACAGCATTGGTATCACACCAGTGTTCTGTCTACTGATGAGCAATACTGGCACAGCATCAGGACTCCCTCTAACCCACCCCCTCCCAGAGCCAACAGGCTGGGGGTGGGCAAGAAGGGAGGAGGGAACATCACCAGGGCAGCTGACCTAAACCAACCAAAGGGATATTCCATACCATATGATGTCACACTCAGCAATAAAAGGTGGAAAAAGGAAGAAGAGGGGAGGGGTGGGCTCTCGTTGTGAAAACGTCTGTCCTCCCAAACAACGGCTACGTGTTGAGGCCTTGCTTCAAGGATGTGGTCAAGCATCACTCATTGGTAGGAAGTAGAGAGTAATTTCTTTCCTCTGCACTTCCGCATGGCCTTTGCTTGTTTTCGTTTTTTTTCCTTTTCTTCTTCCCCTTTTCCCTTTAGTTAAATTATTTAATTAATAATAATTTTCCCTTAATAATTATTTTTCCTTTAATTAAATTATCTTTTTCTCAGCCTGTGAGTTTTTTCTTTCCTTTTCTTCTTCCCTTCCTCTTCTGAGGAGGGGGAGTGAGAGAGTGGTGGAGTTCAGCTGCCTAGCAAGGTAAAACCACCACAGGGACTTCTAGTAATCATCTAGTCCCATCAGCTCCCTAAAGCAGCTTTACCCAAAAGAGAAATAAATTTACTTGGGACCTTGTTCAGGAGCGTTCTGCATATATCCAAAGATGGAAATTTCACAGCCTCTCTTGACACCGTCATTGTGAACATTGTTGCTTATTCTCAGCTGGAATTTCTCTTGCTTCGGGTTGAGACTGTTGCCTTTTGTCCTTCTTCTGGGGACCTGTTATAAGACTTTGACTCCATCTACAACCTTCTATTTTAGATGATGACAGCAACTAGATCATAGAATCATTGAATGGCTTGGGTTGGAAGGGATCTCAAAGATCACCCAGTTCCAACCAGCCTGCCACGGGCAGGGACATCTCCCACTAGATCCTGTTGCTCAAAGCCCCATCCAAAGTGGCCTTAAACATTTCCAGGACCAGGGCATCCACAGCTTAGAGAAGGCAACATATTAGAGAAGGGCAACATATTCCAGTGTCTCACCACACACATAGTAAAGAATTTCCTCCTTACGTCTAATCTAAACCTGCCCTCCTTTAGTTTAATGTCATTAATCCCCTTATCTTAGATCCCCTTAGTTTTCACTTGGATCTCAGTATCTCAAAACTTCCTTAGCCTCTCTTTGTATGTCATGTGCTTCAGCTTCCCAGCCAATTTGGTTTCACTCCCTTAGACTTTTCTCATTTTTTTTCAGATTTTTTTCTTGCATTTAGTTGTACTACTCCTAATATAATCCAACAAGTGCTGAACAGAAGAGAATAATTTCTGGTATTAGATCTTCTTGGATGACTTTTCTGTGTGTTGCTGATGGCTTTTGGCATACAGGTTTGTAGCTCTGAAGTTCAGGATAGAATTCTGGTCATTTTAAACTGTCATTGCTCTACTAATTTCAAATCAGCTGTGATGATATACATGAGATGAAGATTTTCCTCCTAAAGTTGTAAAGCCACAATGTATTTTAGTATGTCAGCAGGTGCTGAACATTGACACTATGATGAGTTCCACTGACATTGGTGTCAGAGAATTTATGATGTTCTGCCTATGCTGAGTGTTTCCTGTGCAGGAACATACAGTTTGGGTTTACACTTACCTCCTCCAAGTTTGAAGGAAACTTATCTTCAGTTAAAAAGATTGTCCCTGAAGCTTTGTGTACTGCCATAAACATAACTGCATTCTTGTTCAGCTACACAAATACAGTTAAGATCTCTCTAAAAGTATTTCTTCTATACAAGTGTACCCATGACATAAGATTTGCAACACGAAAATGAGAATTTCTCTCTACACCTATTTCACAAGTAGAAGTAGGAATGTTACAGTTTTCCACATCACTTTAATCAGACATCCTTAACCTACTAGTATATTCTGAGGTAGCAGGAGTCAGGGACCAGAATCCTCTTTTCTTTCAAAGGCTAATCCTTTTCAATAATGTTCTCACAATGTTATATTATTAATATGTATTTTTAACAGTCATATAGTGAGACATTCATCTTTGTCATCAGTGTTACATAGAACTAAAATAGAATTCTTATAATTTCCATGCTTAATTCTTCATAACTTAGGCTCCTGGAGGATACATTTTATGTGCTTACTTCTTTAATCAGTGGAAACCTAAGATAAAAGAGATCATCTGACTTACCATTTAATAAAATTATCTTCAGTGGGCTAATGCGAGGAAATAGGAAGCTTTTCTGGAAGCCTGCCAACCTACAATAGCCTGGTCTAGCTTTGATTCTGTTAAAAATTTATTTTAATTTCAAACTGATAAAATTTTTAATCTAGAATCAGCATCATGAAATAATTTGGAATTGTTACTGAATATTGTGTAACTGGCATACAGTTAATTCTTCAGAAACAGGAGCTTCTCTACTCTAATGTACATGCACTCCAGTTCTGACTTCTAGGATTCTGACATTTCTGACAGCGCTGCTTGCAACCACGTTTCAAGACAAAACAGAATGAAGGTATGAATAGATATTTCAAATGACAGCATCTTCTTCCTTATTTGCTCTCCAAACAGGACTTTTTATTCTGAATTCACTACCATGTTATCATAATTAGCTTTATTTTTAAGCAATAAGATCTGATTTCTTGGAAACTTTTAATATACTTTCTAGGCTTCACTAATCTAGTTGTTTACAATTACTCCCCCTCCCCCCCACCTTGTTTTCTCTTGTTCATTTAAAAATATTAAAATATTTGAAAGAAACACAAAAGTGATGAAATAGCATTAATACTAATAAATAATAATAAGTAATAGTTCAGTATTTATGAAAGTCATGTCTTGAGTCTAGAAATTAAAGTAATTGTGATATTGCTCCACATGAGAACTCTGTATGGAGAACAGTGATTCTGATACTCTGTAGTAAGACAGATGGATACTGAAATATGCAAGGAATAAGTAAAGTAAGACCTCTGAAAATCTTCAGAAGGGGTGAATTTGACTCCTGAGAAAAAGACTTCCATTGGATTTTGGTTAAAAGAGAAAAAGAGAAGAGATTTTGGCTAGAGCCCCAAATAATTTTTTTGTTGCTGTTATTTGTTTTGTTTCTTGTTTGTTTGTTGTTTTTCTTACTATTTATTTATTGTTGTTTGTCTGACTCACTGGTTTACACTTAAACTGATTAAAATGTACTTATTAAATATTTTTTGTTTTGTTTTCAAATCGAAGTTTAATTTCATTTGAAATTTGATATGTGTGGTGCAGAGTTCTGGGTATTTGTTTTAAAGAGGCATGGAAAAGATTTTAGAAGTTGCTGTGCTCATAGCGTTTTTTTTTTTTTTTTTTCTCCACTAAGGCCATGGAGAATGGAAAAAATCATCTGCAAATTTTCAATTCTACTGCATTTTGCAGCGACTAGAAAACTGTTCTTAGAACAATACCACGTTTTCCCTGCCCTCCACTTGAGAAAGAAATGTTTGTTGCAATACCACAGAGAAACATAGGGAACAGATTTGTGACCTTAATCTTGTAGGCATGAGTAACTTGTGGAGCAGCCTCAGAAGGACATGCTGAGAGAATCTTATCACAGAATAACCTAAATCTCATGAGTTACAACACCAATCTGGAAGGTGGATCACTTGAGTTCCAGAGCCTTAGCTCAAGTGCTTTTCCTCCTTGCCCCACTCACCCCAAACAAGAACAGCTGCGATGAAAGTTCGTAAACCTATGTCAAATATCAATTATTCAGCAATGCAACAGTCTCCTGAAATGTGAAAGGCCAGTTCAAATCCCTGTTATAGGCTGAGATAGGTTTTGAGCTGTCTCTCATTTCCAGAAAAATGTCATTGCCTCTTGCTTAATAAGCCATCAAAGGTAATTGCCCAATAACCAAAGTGGAACTGGTGCTTAAACCTTTTCCAAGCCTAATCTTCAAGAGAGCGTATTCTTTTTATCTGCAGATGCAAGTTCAACCATTCTGACTTTTTTTTTATTCATAATTATTCACCAGATTTCTGAATAATTCAGAGCCAGTCCAATTTTTGGTGAATAAATCATTCACCAACTAGAATTCACCCAGGCACAATAGAAAGCATAGTTCAGAATTGATGCAGTTCAGAGCTATTACACAGACATTAAGAGAATTATTTTCTCCAATGTAAATTTAATGCTGTAACTTTACATTATGTCAATATCCAAAGGTGAATGCCTTGCAAGAAGTAAATCTGTATTTTCCTCTATTCAAATCCGTTTATCTGTTTTAATAAAAATAATTAAACTATGCTGATAAATCATAAAAATGTTTAATGTTAATTATCACAGTAAATGTTCTGTGCAACGTATAGAGTTACCCCACATGTAATAAACTGGATAAAAATCTATACTACAAAGCAATGCCCGCCCCCCCACTCCCCCCCCCCAAAAAAAAAAAAAAAAAAACAAGCCACATTCCCACATTACTTTAAATAAATAAATAAATAAATAAAAGAATATACTGTGGAAGATTTTCAACATAGAGATTTATAAGATGTTAAACTCTTGCTTCCAGTTTGTACACAGAGAATAACATACATAGGCAGGTTAGTATGCCTACATTTTTTTTTTTTTTAATGAAGAAATGTACTGCAAAGAGAACAAACCACTACAAATTTTGTCTTCATGTCACAGAGTTTATATTTGGCTGCAATCTGCTCAAAATATGTGAAGAAATAGTTCACTGTAGAAATGGAGGAAAAATAGTAGATATGTTCCTATTATCTGGTGATAATAATAACTTAAAACATTTCCATATCTTTCTTCCAGCTTATATTAAGATATAGTAATTTTAAATTTCAGGATAGAAGTGAAAAGAGTCAAAGTAGAGTAATAGTATTGTTCTTCATGGAAATATCTTTAATAAGTCAGTCTTAAATACATAGCAAGAACTGGTGAAATTCAAAAATTTAAGAACAATACAGGAGAAAAGCATGAAAGCAAGAGTGTCATCTTATATATCTTGATGTTCCTTTTTCTATAAATTATGGTGTAGCGGGAAACTATAAGAATTTGTAGTTGTGGAAGACTAATAGAGGAAAAAGGCGTACTAGATTATTGAAAAGTTTAAGATGATTTGCTAAGTGAGAACATGTCTCTCTTGTTAGTATGCAGTACCAAGGATAATTTAGTATGCTATAGAAACATAGAATAGCTTGAGTTGGAAAGGATTGTCTAACTCCAACCCCCCCAGCCATAGACAGGGATGCCACCCACTAGATCAGGCTGGCCAAGGCCCCATTCAGCCTGGCCTTGAACACCTTCAGGGATGGGGCATCCACAGCTTCTCCTGGCAACATGTTCCAGTGACTCACTACCCCTAGAGTGAAGAATTTCCTCCTAATCTCTGGTCTAAGTCTTTTAGTTTAAAACTATTCCTCCTTGTTCTATCATTGTATACTCAAGTAAAGAGTCCTTCTCCAATTTTTTTTAGACCCCTTTAAGTATTGAAAGGCCACAGTAATGTTTCCCTGGAGCCTTCTCTTCTCCTGGCTGAACATCCCCAGCTCTCTCAGCCTTTCCTTATATTAGAGGTGTTCCAGCCCACTAATAATCTTTGTAGCCCTCCTCTGGACTTGCTCTAACATGTCCACATCTTTCTTGTGCTGCGGGCCCCACACCTGGATGCAGTACTCCAGGTGGGACCTTACAAGGGCAGAGTAGAGGGGGACAATCACATCCCTCGACCTGCTGACCACTCCTCTTTTGATGCAGCCTAGGATGCAGTTGACCTTCTGGGCTGCAAGCACACACCACTGACTTATGTCAAACCTTTTGTTCACCAGAACCCCCAAGTCCTTCTCTGCAGGGCTGCTCTCAATGAGATCTTCTCCCAGTCTGTACTCATGTCTGGGATTGCCCCAACCCAGGTGCAGCACCCTGCACTTGGACTTGTTGAACCTCATGCAGTTCACATGGGCCCACTCCTCCAGCCTATCCAGGTCCCTCTGAATGACATTTCTTCTTTCTTTGGTATCAACCACACCACCTAGCTTGGTGTTTTTTACAAACTTATTGAGAGTGCCCTCTATCCCATCATCTATGTCATTGATGAATATATTGAAAAGCATTGGTCCCAAGACAGACCCATGAGGGGCACTGAGGACATAGAACCATTGACCTCTACTCTCTGGATACAGCCATTGAGCTAATTCCCTATCCACTGGTTGGTCCACCCTTCAAATCCATATATTTCCAATTTAGAGATGAGGATGTCATGTGGGATTGTGTCAAAAGCCTTACAGAAATCCAAGTGGATGACATCAGTCAGTCTTCCCTTGTCAACTGATGCAGTCACTCCACCATAGATGGCCTCCAGATTGGTCAGGCATGATTTACGCTTGGTGAAGCCATGCTGACTGTTCCGGATCACCTCCTTGTCCTGCATGTGCCTTAACACTGCCTCCAGAAGGATTTGTTCCATGATCTTGCCAGGCACAGAGGTGAGGCTTACTGCTCTGTAGTTCCCCAGGTCTTCCTTTCTAGCTTTTTTTAAAATGGGAGTGATGTTTCCCTTTTTCCAGTCACTGGCGACTCTGCCTGACTGCCATGATTTTTCAAACATGATGGAGAGCAGCTTGCTGCCTACGTCAGTCAATTCCTTCAGGACCCCGGGATGAACATCATCAGGCCTCATAGACTTGTAGTTGATAAGTTGCATCAAGAGGTCCCAAACATGCTCTTTGCTTACACTGGGAGGGATTCTGCTCCCCCAACCCCTGCCTAGCAGTTCAGGGACACGATAGATATTGGAAGCCTGAGCACCAGTGAGGACCGAGGCAAAGAAGTTGTTAAGTACCTCTGCCTTCTCCTCATCTGTCATTACCTGTTCTCCATCTTCCTTTGTCAGAGGCTCTACACTCTCCCTAGTCTTTCTTTTGTGGCCCAGGTACCTGTAGAACCCTTTCTTGTTATTCTTTGCATCCCTCGCCAATTTAGTTCTGTCAGTGCCTCGGCTTTCCTGATCCCATCCCTGCATATCCAGACAGCATTTCTGTACTCTTCCCAGGGCACATGGTCCTGTTTCCGCTGTCTGTGCATTTCCTTCTTGTGCCTAAGTTTGACCAGCATGTCCTTGTTCAGCCACGCGGGTTTCCTACCTCCCCTGCTTGATTTATTGCATATGGGAATAGAGAGCTCTTGCGCTCCAAGGAAAATATCTTTAAAGAGTTGCCAGCTCTGATCAGATCCTCTGACCCTGAGGACCACATCTCCTGGGATCTCATCTACTAATTCTTTGAATAGCTGGAAGTTGGCTCTTCTGAATTTCAGGGTCCTGACTTTGCTCTTAGCCAGGCCTGTATCCCTCGAGATCACAAACTCAGCCACTGCGTGGTCACTGCAACCTAGGCTTCTTCTAGTCTTAACTTCTTTAATGAGCTCTTCTACATAGGTGAGCACCAGGTCCAATAACACAGGTTCATCTAATACCTGATTGAAGAGTTTGTCCTCAGTGGATTCCAGAAGTCTCCTGGATTGCTTACTTCCTGCTGCGTGGCTTTCCCAGGAAACATGTGTGTGGTTGAAATCCACATCCCACGAGGATGAGAGCCTGTGAGTGCTATGCTTCTTGTAGCTGGAGTAAGAAGGCCTCATCCACAGGCTCCTCTTGATTGGGAGGCCTGTAGCAGACCCCAACCACAAGATGTCCTTTTTTGGTCCAGTCCTTAATTTTTCCCTACAGGCTCTCAACCTGCTCTTGGTTGTTTCTTATAGCAAACACTTCACTATCTATCCAGTCATTAACATAGAGGGCAACACTCCCTCCCTTACTTCCCTGCCCTCTATTCCAATGTTCCAGCTGTGTGATTCTTCCCACCATGTTTCTGTGATAACAGTTAGATCATAGTTTTCTGATTGTGCTGTGGCTTCTATATATAAAACCTATACAACGAAAGTCAAATTACATGCATCTCTAAAAATAAATGGAAGGTGTTCTCCTGCTTTGTCTTGCCACATTTGCTTCATCAGCTTAATAATTCAGGATCGTATTTGTTTATCATTTATATTGATTCAGAGCAAAAGTGTGGGAATATTGATATGCAATACAAAGAGCAAAGAATAAGACCTCTTGCAAAATTAATGAGAGATGTTGTAGTGTTCCAGAAAAAGGCCTGTCTACCCTGTATACTGTTTCAGTGGTCACAGGATAAAACACAAAACAAAACAACAAAAACTAACAGCAAAAACCTGGCAGCCAATTAATGAAAAAGAACCACAAGCAAACACCTAGGTAAGAATGAGAAACATGCGTTATATTTTCCCCTGCCACTCTTCCAATTATCTATGATAATTTTGAAAAAAATATCATGTTAAAAACCAAGCATTGGTCAATACAGTTAATGTGCTGAAGAATAGACTTCTGAGAGATGTTTGAATTGGCTCACTGATATGATAAAACAAACAAACAAAAAGAAACAAAAAAGCACTTACAAAATCAATGCAACCTGTATTAAAGAGATTAAAATTTGGCTAACCAATAGACCACAAAATGTAACCCATAAATGAGGACTCATCTTCCTGTTGGGGTCGCTTTCAGTTTAGACATACAGGGATCTGTCCTCACGCCATTGATCTTAAATGCCTTTGTAAATGAACTGGAATAAAATATGAAAGCATTGCTTGTAAAATCTGCAGATGGTACAAAAACTGGTGGAGAGAGAAGTAACGATGGTCATAGGTCAGTAATACAGCAGACTCATCTGAATCACATGGTGAAGTTGGCTCATTTGATCAACATAAAGTTGAACACTGCCAAATACGAGGTCACACATCTAGGAAGAAACAAATGAGATTATGCTTACTAAATGACATATAGTAAGTATTCTGCTGTGCATTGGTATTAGAGAGGCATACCATAAATAATCAACTGAACATGAGATTTTTTTGTGTTGCTATAACCAACAAGGAAAGAATCTTCTTAGATGCATAGACAGTTCCCACAGGGGAATCTCTGTTGTGCATTAACATGACAATTACCAACTCTGATTCAGAAAGGAATGCTAAGGCATTGGAAAGAAATTGGGAAAAAGATGCAAAAAATAGTCAGATGGGAAAATATGTCTATTGAAAGAGAGCTAAGATGCTCAGTGTGCTACATTTATCTTAAAAAACTTGAGAACAGCCCTCAAGTCATCCGCAAGTGTCTACATGCAAAAGTTTTCTTACAGTGACTAACCTTTTAATTTAACAGGAGAAACGATGAAATCATAATTATAGGATAAATAAGCTAGGAAAGTTTGTAACAATCAAAAGTTTAAATTCAATTATATTTTTTTTAAATTAGTATTTTTATTTCATTTCTAATTCAACAGTTGAAAAATGTGTTTAGAGATGTAGTAAATGTTTTATTACTTAAAATTCTGATATCAAATTATCATCTTTCTGAAATATTTTGTGATTAAGCACAAGTTACGGGGATTTTGAACAATTTAATGGAACTTCTAGGAGATTAGGTTATCATAATAATCCCTTCAGACTTTTAAATATTAGCATCTAGATGCAGTTTTAGCAAGTTTTTCTTCAAATTTGGAGCCAATGGCTCCATGGATATGCTGCCCCTGGGATGCTGTGACTTCCCAAAGCAGAGCTGAAACCTGGCTATGACAGAGCTAGGAAATGATTAGTAGATGGAAGGAATTCTTAGAAGAGCTGAGGCTCACTCATTCTTCCTCATTTTATTGTATTTGCATTCAGAATCCAGTGGGGTAAAATTAAAATATTGGAGCTTTTTTGCTGTAAATAATTTTAAAAGAGTGGTCAGGTTATGTCTAATGATGTTCATATTTTATACCTATCATGCTAAAAGAGATATGTTCTGAATACCTTGCTGAGCTCCAGTGCATTGTTTTTCCAGAAGAGTTTGCTGTCACCTACATTAAAAATAGTTGAGGTTTGATAATGGTATCATGCAAAAATGAAGTGGTAGTGTTGTGATTTTTTTTTTTTCCCCTCTTCTGACAGAACTTCTTCCTTTTGCATGCGTGAGGATTATTTGAGTAGGCACCTAATTTCCACCACATAAACCCTAATTCTATAGTGTATTTATGTATGTGTCTTCATAGGTTGTCCAATGATGGCCATTAGAGCCTGAATCCAGATCTAAAAGATGTGAGAAACTTAAATGCAACCTAAGGAAATGCAGAAGTCCTTGTAAATTACCTACAGAGTCTTATCCAAACACTTAGGTGCTTAAGCGACTGTAGGCACCTTTGTGTTTGGTAAAGATTTATCTCATTTTCAAACATGGTCCACCTACCATATTGCATAAGAGGTCCCTATAGCCAGGATGAGAAACCTAGGATGTTTGTATATTACAGAATAGGTCTCTTCAGGGAAATT
Source organism: Cygnus olor (assembly GCF_009769625.2). NCBI lineage: Eukaryota > Metazoa > Chordata > Aves > Anseriformes > Anatidae > Cygnus > Cygnus olor. The sequence goes on along the minus strand of NC_049198.1, from coordinate 41,598,568 downwards.
AATCTACCTGTGTTCTCAGACTTTATGGTTCCCTGAAAAAAGGATTGCTTTCTAAACATTTTTTTTTCTAACTTCAACAGAAGATATGGAAATTGTCTTCCCTTAACATAGCCCACAGAATAATGTTAGGTATTTTCCCAGGATGCAAAAGATGTGGTTTGAATGGCTTCAAGCTGTAGGAGGTTTAAAGCCACATCTTTCACTTTCTGGAATTTCAAATACTACCACAGCTGTTGCCATTTTCGGAAGGCAAGAGTGGGACATTTCTCTTATGTTTCCATCCATTTCTCTTTTCATTCTCTTTCCAGAATTGATCTTATGGTTTTCTGTCTTTCTCTCTCTCTCTTTCTCTCTCTCTTTCTCTCTCTCTTTCTTTCTTTCTCTCTCTCTCTCTCTTTCCCTTCCTCCATTCCTTCCTCCCTCCTTCCCTTCCTTCCTTCCTTCCTTCCTTCCTTCCTTCCTTCCTTCCTTCCTTCCTTCCTTCCTTCCTTCCTTCCTTTCGAACATTGGTCTTCTGCAAGCTCTCATGAATAGGGCAACAAGAGATTTCAGGTACCAGACTATTTTACTCTTCTCCATGGCTGATTTAGACATTTCAGTTGTTCTATGTATAGGTTTTGTTAATGGACTGCATTCTGGGGACTTGTCTCTCCCTTTGTTTTGTATAAGATACAGAGAAGACTAACTTGGCTTTGTGAATATCACTTGCTGAATTGAGCAATTAAAGGGGAAAATGGGAGGACACATAGCTACAACAGTCCTTCCCTGTGAATCTGGACCTTCATGTGGCAACACAATGAATCCAGCTTGGATAAGAGGGAAATTCTTCAATTATTTTTGGCAGGGCCAAAAGAAACTGAAGTGGACTTACAATTTATAGTTGTTTACTATATACTGAACATGTGAACAAATATCATTACTGAAAAATAATTACCAAACCACTCAGACTGTTTGAAAGTCATCTTAATACTAATAACTTGACTATTAAATATGTAATTGTGAAGAAAGAGTATTGGTGTAAATAAAATAGCACAATACAAATAACTAGAAGTGGTAGTCTGGAAATTAAAAAATAAAATTATAGAGAGCACACTCTATAAAACACAGTCAGTAAATTTGCTTTACCGCTATGATTTTCAGGATAATGTAACAAACAGATGGAGGATTTAATATAATTTGGTTAGCTAATTTTAACAGGCTTGGCTGCAAGTGTTAACTTATTTTTATATTTGATTTCTACTGCATTTGCCCAACTTACATGAATAAAAACTGGAATCTACACATAAGTACATCTGGTGAGATAATGTTGTCAGCAGAATATCATACAACCCTAATTAGAAGAATTTATCGTTCTGTCCCACAAAGAATTTTTGTACTTGATTTATATCTGTGCAGTTCACAGAAATTATTGTAAGCCATCATCTACATTACTAATGGCCTAGGAGCAAAATTACTTGCACATGCACACACATCCCAGAACACTACTATAGAAAATTATAAAAATATACTAATTGATTGAATTAGTTGTTGCTATTAGATGTGATTTTTAAGTACCTCTGGAAAAAGTGGGCTTCCTTTTTAATGAGTACTAAAACTGCATCATTTTCATGTCAAATAAAGAATGGTACACTATCAAAAATATGAGACAAAAAAAAAAAAAAAAAAGAGCACCATTAAATGGTTTATGACAGCACGTATTCTCCAGTTTCAGTTGAACTCTGTGTAATACGTATTATGTAGAAAGGTTTCACTTTATAATCACTAGTAACCAACTGGTACAAAACTGAGAACTTATTTAGTAATATCCACCAAAATTGAATATTAAATTGAGTTGCCCTATGATCATAATTGTTATTCATAGATTTTGAATAAATCAATGAGTAAAATTTTCTGTAATAACTATTGCAAAAGCAAGCCACTCAGCTCGTTGACTTCACGTGATGATTAGACTCATTATTACAATGAATATAAGAAACTTTCAGAGAATTTTGTCTTGAGAAACAGAGCCGTTGAGCCTAGAAGACAGTAGGTCATTACTCAGACTGTACTACTACTAACCTGGACTTCTGTAAAGTATTTGACACTGACATCCTTGATGTGACATCCTTGTCTCTAAATTGGAGACATGGATACGGTGGATAGACCAGTTGGTGGGTAAGGGATTGGCTGGATGGTCACAATCAAAGAGTTGTGGGCAATGGCTCTCCAGGGCAGTGGTCACAGCGCCAAGCCTGCTGGGGGTTAAGAAGCGTTTTGGACAACGCTCTCAGACACTTGGTCTGATTTTTGGGTGGTCCCCTGCAGACCCAGGAGTTGGACTCGATTGTCCTTGTGGGTGTCTTCCAACTCGGGATATTCTATGAATCAAAGAGTTGCGGGCAATGGCTCTCTGCCCAGGTGATGAGTGGCATTCCACAGGGGTTGGTATTGGGACTGGTAGTGTTTAGAATCTTAGGCGGTGACAAGGATAGTGGGATTGACTGCACCCACAACAAGTTTGCTGACTATACCAACCTGTGTGGTGCAGTTGACACGCTAAAGGGAGGAGATGCCATCCAGAATGTCCTGGTTCGGGCTGGGATAGAGTTAATTTTCTACCTCGCAGCTGGTATGGTGCTGTGTTTTGGATTTAGGATGAGAACAGTGCTCATAACATGCCGATGTTTTAGTTGTTGTAGAGCAGTGCTTAGACTTAGTCCAAGAGTTTTCAGCTTCTCATGTTGTCTTGACATTGAGGTGGCTGGAGGTGCACAAGAAGTTGGGAGTGGACATAACCAGGACAGCTGATCCAAACTGGTGAAAGAAATATTCTGTAACATATGACATCATGTTGAACAATAAATATGGGGTGCCTGGCCGGGGGTGAGTGCTGCTCAGGTGGGGCATCGGTCAGAAGGTGGTGAGCAATTGCATTGTCCATCACTTGATTTTTATATTATTTTATCATTATTATTATTGTTGTTGTTGTTGTTGTTGTTGCTGCTGCTGCTGCTGCTGCTGCTGCTGCTGTTACTATTATCATTATCCCTTCCTTTTCTCTCCTATTAAACTGTCTTTATCACAACCTGTAAACTTCTACCTTTTTTTTTTTTTTTTTTCTTCTCAATTCTGTCTGCCATCTGACTGAGTGGGTGTGGTGAGTGAGCAGCTGTGTGGTGCTTAGCTGCCTGCCAGATTAAACCGCAACACAGAGGGACCTAGACAAGCTTGAGAGGTGGGCCTGTGCAAACATCATGAAGTTCAGCAAAGACAGGTGCAAGGTCTTGAATGCTGGTTGGAGTGATCCCAAGTGCAAATACAGGCTGGGTGGAGAATGGATTAAGAGCAGCCCTGATGAGAAGGACCTAGGGGTGTTGGTTGATGAGAAGCTCAACATGAACTGGCAATGTGCGCTTGCAGCCCAGAATGCCAAACATATCCTCAACTGCATCAAAAGAAACATGGCCAGCAAGTCAAGGGAGATGATTTTCCCCCTACTCTGCTTTCATGAGACCCCACTTTGAGTACTGAGTTCAGGCCTGGGGCCCCCAACATAAGAAGCACAAGGACATATTAGAGCAAGTCCACAGGAGGGCCACAAGAATGATCAGAGGGCTGGAGCACCTCTCCTCTAAAACAGGCCGAGAGAGTTGGGGTCGTTCAGCCTCGGGAAGAGAAGGCTCTTGGGAGGCCTTCCAGTCCCTAAAGGAGGCCTACAAGAAAGCTGGATAGGGATGCTTTACCAGGAAGAAGAGTGATAGAACAAAGGGTAATGGATTTAAATGAAAAGAGGATAGATTTAGATTAGATATTAAGAAGTTCTTTAGTCTGAGGGTAGTTAGGCACTGGAACAGATTGTCCAGAGAAGTTGTGGATGTCCCATCCCTGGAAGTATTTAAGGCCAGGGTGGTTGGGGCTTTGGGCGACGTGGTCTAGTGGAAGCTGTCCCTGCCCGTGGCAGGGGTGCTGGAACTAGATGATTTTTAAGATCCCTTCCAACCCAAACCATTCTGTTTCTATGATGATTCTGTACTATTTTGTGGGGATATAACTATGACATGTTTTATTTCACCCATTACTGAATGAATAGTAATCTGCTTCCTTTTACTATGAATGTTTAATATGCGGTTCAGGAAAGCTGGCATTACAGCTTTATCTGATTTGTGTAACTCAATCTCTTCATATTGTTAGAAAGAAAATACATAAGGTGGAGCTAAGCCTAGGTCTTAAAAGTGAAACAGCATTGGGAAAAGTACTAGGAAGAACAGAAAGAGAGGGAACACATTAAATATGACAGATGAGAAAATAAACCGGACAACAGCTTGCTGAGCATCTATATGAAGAGTAACATTGCATTAGTCAATATTTCAGACCAGTCACTGAAGTGATCAAGAACAGATGAATTAACATTGCAAATAGCTCTGTGCAACGGAAAATGAGATTATGCTTTTTACAGGTTTTCCAGAAGAATGCAGAACGATTGAAACTCAGTTGTTTTTTTAATAAGAACTTTTGTTATTGTGAAAGTCTTGAGGTTGTAGGGTAGGGTAGGGTAGGGTAGGTTAGGGTGGGGTAGGGTAGAATAGAATAGAATAGAATAGAATAGAATAGAATAGAATAGAATAGAATAGAATAGAATAGAATAGAATAGAATAGAAGCGAAGCGAAGCGAAGCGAAGCGAAGCGAAGCGAATCAGTTGGAAGGGTGTTGTGGTTTAACCTGGCCGGCAGCTAAACACCACACAGCCATTCGCTCACCCTCCCCCCTCCCTCTCCGGGATGGGGGAGAGAAACGGGAAAGTGAAGCCTGTGAGTTGAGATAAAGACAGTTTATTAAGACAGGAAAATAATAATAACAATAATAATAATAATAATAATAATAATAGTATTACTAATAATAATGTGTACGAAACAAGTGATGCACAATGCAATTGCTCACCACCCGTTGACCAATGCCCAGCCTATCCCCGAGCAGCCGGCCCCCCCCCCTCCACCCTGGCTAGCCACCCCTATATATTGTTCAGCATGACGTCAGATGGTATGGAATACCCCTTTGGCCAGTTTGGGTCAGCTGTCCTGGGTCTGTCCCCTCCCAGCTCCCGCTGCATCCCTAGCCTGCTCGCTAGCAGGACAGAGCGAGAAGCTGAAAAGTCCTTGGCTTGGTGTAAGCACTGCTCTACAACAATTAAAACATCAGCATGTTATCAGTGCTCTTCTCATTCTAATCCAAAACATAGCACCCTGCCAGCTACTAGGAGGAAAATTAACTCTGTCCTAACTGAAACCAGGACAAAGGGACCTACAAATATCAAGTCCAACTTCTTTACCACTTCCGGGCTAACAAAAACCTAAAGCATAGTATTAAGAGGATTAACCAAACACCTGACAGGCATATGTCATCAACCATCTCAGTAGGAACTTTATACCAATGTTTACCATGAGCCATCCTCATGGTAAAGAAATTTTTCCTAATACCTAATTTAAACCTCTCCCAGTGCAGTTTTGTGCCATTCCCATATCATAGGAAGTCCAATCAGGCCCTTAGAAATATGCTTTAACTTTCGCTTAACCCTGGAGTGATTGGGCAGTTGGACTCGGTGGTTTTTGTAGGCCCCTTCCAATTGGGCTATTTTAAATCTAAACTTAAATCTAAAATTTGTCAGAGAAAATAAGGACAGAATTATGACTGTAAATATGCTTTGGTTAGGAAGAGGTTATTATAAAAATACAGCAAAGAAAGATAAAAAATAGGTTTTAATAGGTTTAAAATATACTTGTACAGAACAGTAAAGTATACAGAAGAGAACGCTTGCTTAATTTTAGTATATTGCAGTCAGGGCTTTACCACCTAAGAGTCTTATATTTCATTGTGTAATTTACTGTAGTTTCCTCATACGTGAAGTCTTCATATTAATAGCAATGTCTAGACCACTACAACTTGTGTATGTTCCAGTGATATCTTCTACTCATTTCTAAATTAAGAATAAATCCAACCTGAAATAAAGTCTTATAAGCACCAGTGTAATGATGGGAAAATAAAATAAATAAATAAATAAATAAGGCAATAAATCTTTTTTTTTTTTTTTTTATTGGAAAAGTCACTGTGTCAATGAGTTCACATTCTATCATGTGTGAGGCTGAGCAGGATGCAAAGTATTTGGCAAACTGACCCTTCAGTTTCTAGTTTAACCACAGAAGTAATACTGCATGAGAAACCCTGAACTCTTCATGAATCTCTTGTAATGGAGAAAGAGCAGAATGTGGGACTATCATCTTCTGAAAATGGTATTGACTTTTCAGACAGGCTATCTAGTGAATGTTTTGTGTTAACAAGAGAATCCAGAATCACTCTCAATTAACTGTTCATTGAATAAGATGATGATATTGTACTGCAATATTTACCAAAGCCATGAGACGTATTCTGCCCTTAGCTATACTAGTATAGCTCTGGACCATCAGAGTTATGCATTTCATAATTCCTGAACTGTTCTAGCTCTTAATGTTTTATTTTATCCTCCCCATTTACTGTTCTTCATAATTTTCAGGATATTCTTCTCCATTCATAAAAAGTGGATAGCACCCCAATGGTATGTATTTGTCCCACAGCTGCCAAGGGCAAATGATTACTTTGTCAATCACCTTTGTAACTAAATCCACAGGTTAGGAATTTTTCTGTTGGTTTCATAAAGATATCTTATCTCGTTCAAACATGGATGGAATGTCACCAAACATTAATTTGCTGCTCCTCCCTTTTTACATATGAAATGTAAAATGAATGAAATCCTAAATAAGTAAATAAATAATAAATAAATAAATAAATAAATAAAAGGAATGTCTAAGACATACCAAGCTTGCAGGGATTTTGCATATTCTGTATGTTCTCTATTTTGTATATATCTCTAAAAAGAAAGGAAGACAGGGAAGAGAAAGGGACAGTAAAAGAAAGGAGGGACAGTAAATATTTTAAATATTTAGGATTATGTAAAGGTTGTATAAGTATAAAGAAGGGCACAGAAATATTGTTACCAGTGAATAAAAGCATTTTGGTGGGGCATTTTTTAGAGGGGACATTGCAGTATCTATACTGTAAGCAGTATCTCCTTCTGTGCTATTGCTGCAGATAGAAGTTAATGTTGCATAGATTGCCCTGAAATGCCTGCATAATTATTTCAAGGCAAGGTATTGGGAGGCAAGGTCTAATAGATACTACAACTGAACTCAGTCAGAGAGCAGCTAGATGCATTATTGATTATGAATGTGCTTCAGGGTCTTGTAGTTTGCACATCAGCTCTTGCACTAAGTAATAAGCCTAGAAAAGTCTTAGCATATCTGTTTAAACCGTATAAACAGAAGTCATTTATTCCAGCAATTAAAGATAAATATGGTAATGAAGTAATCACAATGAAGGATATTTATTTAGTTCAGTACTTTGAGACTTCTATTAAACATTTCATTCTCAAGATGACCTATAGCTTTTACTCATTAGACAGTATCAGACAAATTTTTATTAGGAATTCATGTTTCATTTGCACATCAGTGCACAGTGGTTAATTTGAAAACAAAACAAAAAAATATATATGGGAATAGAGTATACTATTAATAGTTTTTGATCTGGGAAAGCTGCCAGTCTAGTTGGTGTTAATGTAGCCAGTATATACAAGAAAGAGTCTATACCTCCATATAAACACTATTTATCTCACTTTTATTTTTTTCCTTTTGATCTACAGAAATTTTGACTAGCAAAATGCCAATAATTTAATAATTTAATCTTCACGTCATGTTTATGTTAGCACATTTAGTCTTCTCCAAGGATTTCTTCAGTCCACCGAGATATTCCAAGAATTTTTAATTTAAGAAGGCACTTGTATGAAGACTCTTCTCAGGCTGGGGAATTAATGATTTCTCTGTAAATGCGCTTCCTGAAAATTACTCTGATGATCTTCAAGTTGCTGTTTTCTCCATGTTATTAACACAGACCATTATCATTTGATGCAGCACACATAACCCTGAATTGACACCCATTTCCTGAACCTGAAAAGTGTTAAGTATCACTTGAGAACATTAGGAGCCCTGTGGGTCAGAGAATCTGAGGGTTTCCAATCAGGAAGAGCCTGAATTCAAGGAGTTTGCCGGAACAGAGAGCAGGTGGTAAAACTAAATCAAAAATAACAAACTAGCAAATCTGGTCCATCTAACCTTTAAACTGATGTGTGAAATACTCAGGTAGCTGATGATGCTTAATGCTCAATATGGAGGTTTTCAAAGACAGGTGATCAAGATGTCCAGTGAAAGTAGCCCGGCAAGTCAATTTAAGGACCAGGATAGACACAACCTGGATAGTAAAAGGAAATAAATAAATAAATAAATAAATAAATAGAAATCAGAAAACCTCAACCCATTATCTGGTTATTCTGGAGGTTAGTATTTTATTATTTGTACCACAGATAAAGTCTGTAGTTCAACAGTCTCAAATAAATAAATAATTTTCTACACTGAAAATAGAAATGCCCTAAATAAGTTGATGATTTTATACTTGTTTTTCACCTTTTTGTATATGTCTCCCAGATGTATTCTTCATCTCATTCTTCCAACCCATTACAAAGGCTGTCCACAAAACCCCTTTTTACCTCTTTATTTGAAAATAAATAAATAAATAAATAAAAGGCAGAATATGAGTAGCAGGATTCCAGGTAAATGTGCTGGCTTGTCGCTGGAAAGTGGTGTGCAAGAAGAGATTACAGATGTAGCTCAAGTCTTACCATAGTTGGGGAAAAGGAGGGGTGGATAAACAGTGAGGAACAGAATATGGACTTCTGTCAGAAATTGAATCAATTAGATATTTGCATTCAGAGCATATTCAGAGGATATTTCCAGAAAAGGAGCTAAAGATGTTAGGTCTGCTGTTTTGCTATGGGTTAAGTTCTTATTCCCTTTTGTCAGGGATACAGAGAGCTCTAATGCTGGGTGGGTACATGGCAATAGGAAAAAGAATGCATTTGAACTGACACAGACAGTATGGTGAAAAACCTGTGTCATGACAGAAACAGTCTCCTATAGTGGTTGTTTCTGTCTCAGACAATTTTTTTGTTGGAACTTTCACAGCATATGAAATGAAGGTGTTTAAAGCTCTTGACCATAATCTTTCTATTGCCAAGGAATGAGGCTTTCTAGATTGGGTGTGAATTTGGTGGAACTGCTAAGTTGTTGAAGCATGTAAAGAGAAGATGCACAGTGGATAATCAAAAAAGCCTGATGCCGGAGGTCAGCCTAACTACTGAAAACTAGGAACAGTGACATCATGTCTGTTACCACAGACTATGTATGCTTTAAAAGCCTGTTACAAGCATTAATTAAATCTGACTGTATCTGTTTCTGATAGTTTAATATTATGGTGCCATATGAAAAGATTAGCTGGGACACAAAAAGGTGAAGGTCTTGATTTTCAAAAGTACAAAGATCTATAAGATATGGGTTGCCTCTTACTGGGAATTTGACAAATGCCTAATTACTTTTAGTGCCATTTAGGCTCTAAGAAGTTTTTGAAAATCCCATTTGGTATCATAGATACTTAGATATTTTTGAAAATCTGGCTTCCTGTGACTTGCTTATTTATGTACCAAGTTAGAGGCAGTCACACTGGGGGAATTGTGTCTCAGAACAGCTGCATTGATAACATTCCCTAGCATGCCTAGAGATAAGCTGCATGGTTTCCAAGGCAGATATTGCCCTGAATCATGCCACAGAGAGTAGATCAATTAGACTCAGGGCAGCTACCCATAGACTGGATCTACTTGATAATATAGATCCTATTTTAATTTTCAGAAATGCTTTGAAAGTCTCAAAAACTGCCTTTCTTAAATGTCCACTGGAATGACGCTGTCATTCATACAGTAGTCCTGACCTGAGTTTGGGTTATGAATATGTGGATCTGTTGGGACTCCATGACTCACAAGCCACAGACCAGACAGCTGTCAAACAGCACTCCGTTTTTGTTCCTCTACCATATCAAACCTGTCCTACTGCCTTTGAAAGGGAGTGCCATTATCATGTTCTCAAATCCATCAGATGTTTTCTGCCTGAGATCTTGTTAGGCTAAAATACATTTTGTGTAACACATCTCTTCCGCTCTGAAAAGCCTGTCAGGGAGACTCATCAGCCTTTTGAGAGAAGTAGGAATGCAGGTAGGTGGTTAGTACTGGAATATCATAGGTCATCTGGATGAGTTTAATACAGAATTCAGTGCTAGATCCACTGCTGGCAGACCTTCTCTACAGCCTAGAAAACATTTGCATCTGTGCAGACAGAGTAGAGTTGCTGTTCCATGAGGTAGAAATATCATCAATGTAGTGAAGACTTCCAGGATAGAGAGAGAAATTGATTTCTTAAGTCTTCTTTCCAGTTCCTCTAGTTTCTGCATCAGCAACAGAACAGAAAATCTTTGAGCACTGTTCAGTCAGTAATTAAAGAAGAGGGCAGACAGCCCTTGATTAACATTTTTAATAGAGCTTTTATACAGTTCTTGCTATCCAGCTGGAATCTGTTTGATGTGCCCCAAAATCAGCTTGATAATGAGTTCATAACTAGTTGTTGATAGGAGATTGGCTCATTCATAAATTGCTTGTCATCATTTCATAAGTGATGTATGAGCCACAGATTTAAATAAATTCAATATAAGAAATATCGAGAAGCCAATAAATCTGATTTCTTCTTATGAATCTAGCCCAAGATCTCCTGCACTGTCATTCTGTTTTTTCACGTTTTGCTAAGACCATCCTCTTAAAATTTACTGTATGTGCAAAGCACATTAAAAAATAAAAATATAAAAATGCTAGCGGTGCAAGCGAGATGGTAATCAGAGCATAAAACAGAGACACAAGCACCCTTCTATATATTAATAAGTCATTGGGGATGGGAGGGAAAGAAATGGAAAATAAAACAGACCTCAAATAATGCCAGAATGACAGAAGTGATGTAGTGCTCAAATTATAGTCCTTTGAAGTAGGCTCTGGGTGAACTAAATACACAGCACATGGCAAAAAATGTGTGGTAACTGTTGTGGTAGAATTTGTCTTGATTAAGGCTCCATATAAAAAGATAAATCTTCCTAAGCAGGAATCGGAGTTCAATGAATTCAAGCCAAATATTCAGCGTGCCATTTGAGTTCAGGAAGTGAACTAAACATGAGTTTGCATAATGTATTAGAAACCACTGTATTACATTAGGAAAATGCACATCTATATACTTTCTGAAAATAAGATGTAGCTATTGCTAAATTCATTGTTTAAATTAAAAAAAAAAAAAAATCAAAATCCTGTTTATTCAGAATGTGGTTTTAGCATCATTAAAATATATTAAGATATTTTTGTCACTTTTCCAGGCTTGGGTTGTGGTTCTGACACCATTTCTATCAACCTTATCCAGAATACACTTGCACTGTGGAAGCATGGCATAGAATTTTGTTTCCAAATTAGCTTTAGTGTGACTTGACTTGCTCTTGCTGACCAAAGAAAGGGTGAACATCTGCTTTTATTTACTGTTTACCATATAGATGGATTAAACCTACATGGGAAAAGGTTTTAACCAAAACTACCAAGCTTAATTACAGAAATAGTAATTCAATAATGATTAATCTGTATACCTTGAAAAGTAGGACCAAAGCTGGTACAGCCTCATACCTGCTGCAGGCCTGCTTGAGTCATAGAACAATAGATTTTAGTCTAAATTTTGAATTTCCATAAAATATAACTATTTTCTGTTACCTGGAGGAGTTATATCTAATAACTACATCAACATTTCTCAGTTGATATTTATACACATAATTGGAAATCTGAGGCCAGTCACACATTTTGCAGTCAGTTGTGCAGTCAAATAGAACTGGATTTATCCTGTCACTGACTGTAGGTCTTGACAGTTCTTCCAGAGGTATAATTTTTTGCATTGATGTAACTGGGGGTCCTTTTCATTCAACGATTTTTCCTCTATCTGCTTTGTAGATTAATCTATCAGATTATCTGTTTTTAATCTAAAAAGTTCTGCATTTTAGTTTGCTAGTACTACCAGAACACTTTACTGAGATACACAAATTCTACTGTTCAACTCCAGCAAAATCAGTAAAAATTCAGAAGTTAATTCTGTGTTATATATATACACACAAATTAACACATAAATTTGGAATAGAGGAAAAAATATATAAACAAATAATGTTTTGTGCTCACATCTGTGCAAGCTTGTAAGTTTTATTCTCCAAAATATTGTTTATGAAAGGAGGCCTCCATATTAGAGCATTTGTTAGAATGAACTCGTAGATGAAGATTTGAATCTTGACTAATTCAGAATGTTCACAGTGAAATTTATTATTATTATTATTATTATTATTATTATTATTATTATTATTATTATTATTTGAACCATTTGGGAATCCTACTCCTCTTTACTTGGGATTTGGCTAGAAGTTGGGCTTACCACTTACAGAGCTAGATATAACATGGGTGGAGAGAAGATGTGGTTGTGATCCAGAACAATCAAAAAAAGATGCACAGGTGAAAAGTCAACATGTATGGTGCCTGAAAAGCTTTGGTTCTTCATCTTGACCTGTGCACAAACCAGAATCAAGAGATTCTGTAAATGTTTCCTTTCTGCTGTGCCTGAAAAAATCCAGAGAAGTTGAAATATCTAACAAAAATACAAACAAACAAACAAACAAACAACATACTAATTATTCGTTCTGGGAACTTAAGTTACATGTGGTTCTCTTTTTTCAGGAAATATTCTTTAACATCAAAGTCATGATTCCTTAGGGCTGAAATACATTTTAATGATAAAAGAGTATGAAATTCAGCCAAAATTATTCTAGGTAGCTCAGGAATTAATAGCTCAGTAAATTCTGCTAAAGTGTTGTAATAGATTACTTTTTTCTTTGCATTCCCTGGGTAGGAATAACCCCAATATGGCATACAAGTTTACCAGTGTTTCTTGGGTAATTTGGAATGTGCATAGGGCCTGTTGGTGTGGGCTTGGGTGCTCTGGTTATACCAGCCCTTCTCTAGAGCCCTTCCTTTTCTACCCTGCTCATGGCACTGTGGGTGCAGAGATCTCCAATCACATGCCCCCATTCCTCCTTGGTTGTGGTTCCAAGAGCTATGGTCCTCCAGAAGATGATGACTTCCTTGACATATACCACTGGCTACAGCCAAGCTGGAGGAAGAGCATCCAAGGATTAATGCCCAGGGGTTTCATGCAATCAAAAGAAAAATTTGTTTTGTTTCCAAACCAGCAGCAGCAACAAAGATTAGAGCTAGTGCTCAGTGACCATAGTGGCATATTTAGTGCATATGTGTGAAGACAACAATATGCCAATTCTTAATGAGAAGCAGGAATTTTTGGCTCAGGCCTTACTGTAAGATCTTAAAGATTTTACAGCCACTTTAAAAATGAGAGGACTTTGTGATGCTTTTCTTTGTCTATAGCTACAAAAGTACACACATATCACATGCATATATGAAAGAGAGGAGAAATAATGCATGCATAACAAAACAGACAGTGTGGTGATGACAACTTGTAGGTTTCATCTTGAATTTATTTAATTTAATAGACAATAGCCTGCCGTAATGTTTTAAGCCAATGAAGTCTTCTCTGGCTCCCAAACGTTTGCTAAAATAACTTTTTTTCCTTGTTAATTTCCAATTCTTGGCTGCATTTAGTGCTAATTTCAAACATATGTTGTATACAAAATATGTTAATTTTGAAAGCCAAATCTGGCAGGAGATGATTGTAGAACTGGCATGGAGAGGTTTGGGACAAACAAACAGACAAGCTCAAAGCTGGCAGGATGCATTTACATTCCACCAATTGTTTTTATTTATTTTTTATTTATTTATTTTTATTTTTTAAACTCTTCCAGCTATTTCCATGTATGCACAGACAGGAATAATAAAGTAAAAGTAAATTTCAGTATAAAGAGAAAACACCTTTAATTTAAGCATCTGCTGTATTTTAATTTACTTTATAGGAATTAAAAAACAAACAAACAAACAAAACACAGCAGAGATCAAATGGGCCAACTCACACCTTCTGGTCCCTAAATACTGTAGATGAAAGATATGCTAAATAAAATGTGAAACTGTTTATGATATGTATTTTACTCTTTACTGGAACAATAGCTAATGAACTGGCTATAAAAAAGCAGTGGTTTGTTATGATTTTTGCAAAAAACCTATAGTTTGCTGTCAGCTGAAAACAGTTACACTTCTTCATTACTTGCTTCTTTTCAAAAATGGCATCTTCTCAGACAAAAAGCATCCAGATCATTCCAAAAAAACTGAAATCCCTGTTTCCTCTGTACCAATCTCTATACAGTTAGTTTAATTCCAAATTTATTGATTTTCACAGACTAGGTTTTCATTTTTGCTTCTTAAAGGTATTTTTACATGTGGTACTTGATACTTATGTTTAATTCCTAAATTACTTGTGCATTTTTGTGTGCACTTATATTTATTGATCTTATTGTAGCAGAAGTTCTTGTTATTGTTTAATATACATAGGTTATTCACATAGGCTTAATATACATAAGCTTTTCACAAGGAAATTTGATAATGATAGTCTTGGTTCTTGCAGATAGGTCTCTAAATAAAACCACATATGGCTACATACCAAAGTACAAAACTTTTTTGAGAAAATACCAAAAAAAAAAAAAAAAAAAAAAAAAGCACTAAGGAGTACTATAAGGAGAGACAATAGAAAACTAAACATAAGAAGACAACTTTAATTTTGTCCCCTTATTTTAATGTGTTGCAGACTCAAATTGTGGGATAATTTATTCTTTATTCTATCTTTTCTATCTTTTCTAATTTTTAGTTTCTTTCCTATATGATATGGTGTTTGTTTTTTTGGTTGGTTGGTTGGTTGGTTGGTTATTTGTTTTTTATTAGGTCCTGAATTGGAACAAATACAAACTTAAAATCTTCCTCCGTTAGATATTTCAAAAATCTTTAGTAGAAAGTGTTGGTGTCAACTATCACAAAATATATGCCTGATGTTAAAGTATATATAAATATATACTAAATTGTATTTTTAGAGTCAAAAGATAATGAACCAAAATGATAAAGTCTAAATGAAATTTTTTACATTGCATAAATGACATCTTCTTACAGTACACAGCTGAAAAGAGAGTGAAAACAAAATATTTTTCAAACTAAACAAAACTTTTCTCTGTCAAAATGTTTTGGCACCCCTGAAAATACATTTTCAGACAGTTAAGAATTCAATTTTGCAAAACAATTTTCCATTTCTTATCTAAATAAATGTATGATTCCCTTAGATAACAGTGTTATGAATAACTTCTCTAGGTGAGCAATCAAATGATTTATTCGTTGAAGTGACTGAGCTCCAACTGTCTCAAACAGATGTATTATTTCTCAAAATTCTGAAGAGTAAATCACTGCCAATCTGACTGAATGATGGGAAATATCAGGTACAAAAGAAAGAACTAATAGAGCAATTTTGAGGTTTCTTTAATGGTTGGTCTTGCTGATGAGGAAAAGCAAGACCAGCCAACATTATGACTTTAAGACAGCCAACATACAGAAATGTCTGCAAAAATCCTGCTGGAAAATGGTAATCAGAATACAACTACTCATTTTGGAAATCTATTAAAAAAAAAAAAAAAAAAAAAAAGACTTACAATAGGTACCATAGCACACTTACTTCTGGATCATATACTATTAAATAAAAATAAGGTGATGGTCCTGGACAATTAAACTAAGTTGTGGGGAAAGGGACACTTTAAGTAAGCTTTAAAACATAAAATGTGTGGGATATGAAAATAAGGCTGAAAAGACATAAAATATGTTTAAGTGCAATTCTGTATCGTTTAAGAAATTATAGTAATAGAAGGTTCTCCCAACAGACTGTTTGAAATAGTTATTCAGACCATGTTCTCTTGCTACGAATAATTTCATATACTGACCATTGAACCATATGAGTGAAACGAAGGCAAGAAAAGCATGATTCATGCTATGTATCTTTAGCTACTCAAGAGTTTAAGCCTTTTAAACTCCTACGTACTCAGAGGAAATAAACAGTCCCTTCCATAAGGAGATTCATCCTATCTTCGATAGTCATCCTAGATGCATCAGTTGCCTCTGCAATTTTCATTTTATGTATTATATGTAAGAAGATACGTTAGTTATAAGAATAGACTAGACAAGTAGGTAGCACAGGTTAGGCATATACTAGAGAGAGAAATAGGGCCATTGGAGGTGTGTTCTTTACAGAGCAATTGATCATTTGTAAGAGGGGAATAAAAAATTTACAGACAGTTAAAAAAAAAAAATCTTTCCACTCAAAGTTTGTTCTCAGGAGTATAGAACAGATTTCAGTGGTTTAGTACTGAATTTGTGCACTGTGTAACAGTAGAATTGTTTCTGTCTGGACAAAAGTTTGTGTATAGACCAATGATCTTTCTACATGTACTGAAAATGAATTTCTAACATAGTCTTTGTAATCACTGGTGGGCAACAGAAAGAAGCAGCAGAAGAAAGCATAGTGCCCTGTGCCCTGCTGAAATACTTTTACCATTCTTTTGCAGAGATTAATGGAAGTTACATTCAATATAGGCAATATGTACAGAGAGAGCTCAGTTATCCTTGGTTAATTGTATATTTTTTTTTCCCCTGGGACACCACTTTTTGTTTCTGGGACACCTTCTTTACTCAAGCAAATTGGTCACTTCTTCCTCTATAATTTGCACTCAGAAGTATTTGTAAAATTTGTAATTAAGTTGTATCTTCAGAAAGAGATCCAACTCATAATGAAAAAAATACATATTATTATTATTTTCTTTACTAGAAGGAAAACACATGAAACTTGAGAAAAGAAGCAGAACTTAGGCTGGCCTTGTTAGTTTGACACTTCATAGGAAGAGAAAAAATACAGAAGTTGCATTTATCACAGGTTCTTTTTTAAACTAACAGGAATAATTGGTAATATTTACACGTATATTTGAATAACACATATCTTCTCAGAAAAGAAGTTCATAAAAATGTTGTTACACCAAAGAAAACATTAAAGAAGAAATTAAGTTTACAACTGATTTTAAATAAGATCTTGATACCATGGACATCTATTTTAGAAGCTTAACTTTACTAATAGCATAATATAAATGCATAATATAAACAAGTAGCATATAATAACAATAATATTTATTAAAATTAATATATAATATATTATAAAATATAACATATAATATATTATATATAATATATAATGAAATTATAATATTTATTATAACCAATAAAATTAAAATAGCATATAATACTAATAGCATAATATAAACACGAATGTTTAACCCTGTAAAACATCAAGGCTGTCTAAAAATTCTTACTACTAAGCTCTTTATATTCATTTTTTTTGAAACATTCAAATTCATTTTTTTTTTGAACATTCAAATGTTCGTTTGCTTATATGTTTGTTGAAATTTAACCAGATGGACTGAAATTTTGCACATTAAATATCTATTGCAGAGTGGTATCATTAGTTTGTTTCTCACAATTTCACCGAAAGAGGTCCAGACATTTCCAGTATTTCAGGAGATAGGAGAGGGATTCTCATCTTCCCTTAAAAGAGTAGTTAACTTTCTCTCTGAGAAGCTTCAGAGCAGGTATTTGAATGTAGGACTGTTCCATTAGCCATTGGAAAACTTAGAAAAAAATTTTAGGACTGTAAAACAGCAAAGGTAAGGATTTCATGTTCAGTTCTAACTTTGGGACAACATACCTGTGTGTTTGATTTTACAACCTTAACATTTTTATTTATTTTTTAACATAATTTTATTGTGTATTTTTATTTAATATATATAAAAGTGGTTGTTCAACCATTGCATAAATGGGTAGAATGTAAAACTAAATTTTTAGGAACAAGACTTTGAGGAAACAAATATCAAATGGTGCTCTGCTTACAAATTTGCAAGATATTACACCTTTGTCTTAGTCAGTGATCTTACAGTAAAATTAAAAATCCAACTGTTAATTTCATAGTCATTTAGTGATTCGTGAAGAAAGCTAACCTTATTAAAACACTACCTTCAAAGATAAATGCTAAACGTTATGCAGCATTGAGAAGATAGTTCATAAAATAATAAATGATATTTTAGCAGTCCTATCTGTATTCATTCAGGATGAATCCATATTTTTAATCTCCTGTGAATAGGTATTATAATTAGTTATCACAGGAGAAAATACAGAACAATTAAGATTTTCTTTTCCTTTTCAATACCCATATAATTGACTAAGGAAAACTTTTTAACAATATAGAATAGGCTTTTATTTGGACAACTTTGCAACCATTTAAATGTGTAATTATTATTTTTTTTTTCATATTATAAACACAATTGCCATCAATGGAAAAATGTCATTAATGTAGAGCAGTCAATGATCCTTGAATTTCAAAGTTCTTGAAAAGCAAAAGTGACAGGTTTTCTGCATATCTTTTTTCTGTAGGTCATCCCTTTTCAGAAACTCCATCTAAAACAAATAACCTCTAAATTCTTTTAAAAAAGAAGTCATAACGTCATAGCTTCACATAGATTCAATTAGATGTAAATCGTATATCTTTAAAAATACAAAACTTTACTGTATGACCATTTTCACAAAATAAACAAAAAAAAAAAAACATTGTATTAGGGTTAGATTAAGACACCTTTTACCTACATGCTTCCATTGAAAATTTTTGCTTCTGTTTCAAAACACCAGTGAACTTAATACTGTGTGGGATTTGGTATATTACAAATACATACTTTATAATGGATTAAGATATGTAAATATACATTATACATATTAATTTGTGTATACTTTTGCATATGTAATACATTTTAATGTGTTAGAATCTACTTGCAAAGATTCTTTTACTACTTTTACCTCTGCTTTTAGTATTTTTTTTCACTTTTTTTTAAGTCTTTTTTTAAACCAAGGTTTGTGTGACTTTGATCCAGATATATTTATTGCTGTATGATAAATGGAAAATTTTCTCAACAACCTACTTGAAGATTATGAAGATTATCATTTGTTTTTAATTCTTCTTTAATGAGAATTTATTTATTTTCTAAGAAATACATTTTGCTGTTTTAAATAAAATCAAAAATTGTATCTACTCTTGCTTTAAATTTTTCTCTCTACTAATTTTCTCTGTTTTTGTGTTCATAAGTAACGTATAAGAAACACCTACAGATGTTGCAATTATCAACTACACATTTTTTCTTTTTGCAAAGATTTTGCTTGTGCATGTTTTAGAGCAGAATGGTATTACCTTTACATATTCCCTGTCTAAAATACACATTTATTTGTCATCTTCCTTCAAAGGAATCAAGGATCACAAACCACTTTTACAGACTGAAGCATGGAAAGCAGAAGTGATTTGTCCATAAGAAAGCAAGATTAGATCTCAGGACCCCAGTTCACAGGCCATTCTATTTTAAGGTATATTGCCCAGTTCCTGCTAAAATACCATTTGTTCTGCAGGTTTTGTGAAGTGAGCACTGGTACTGTCAGACCAGCATTGGCACCAAGAAATGTATTATCTCTATTCTCCTTTGTCCTGGGAGGAAACCCCCGAGATTTTTCAGTCATTTTCTGTACTCTTATAGCATCAGAGAGGAGTTTCTCCCTAAATATAATTTGTAACAATGTTCTCTAAATGAGTTGCTATTATCTTTTGTCTTTTAAGGATGTTATTAGCTTTTATAGAACTAAAAAAACCTGCTTGAAGTTACATATGCTTAAGTCTCTAGAGTAACAGATCCTTATTCATCCTTCTTATTATGTTAGTTACAGCAGCAGTCAATCATGTACAGAAAGATGTAAATTTTCTCCAAGACTGAAATCAAAACTGTCTTGTAAATACTTTCCTGCTCATTATTTATACTTTATACTTGCAAAATAAAATAAAACTCAAGAAAAGCAAACAACGACAAGATATTTTGAACAAGCCTTGCTTTCCAGGGTATGATTTTGGGAATGCTGAAATTAAAATAGCTTTTGATAAAAAGTCTAGTTTGACAGAAGTTTGCTATAATGTGAAATACTGCGAGCTGAGTTTGAATCTGGCATGCCAGTAAATGCACAGAATATAGCTGCAAATAACAGAATTGCAGTTCATTCTATTCTGTTACTGTTTCAAAATCAGAAATTTAACTGACTGTGTTTTGCTTTTAGGTTTAAATCCACAGAAACTTTTTTGAAGTTGATAAGCTCATATAGTTGGATCTGAGGGAGTAATTTGATCACTGAACCTCTCCAGGTATTGAACTAGTTAAAAGTGTGTATTAGTGGCATAGGAGAAAATGTTAGTGTAAGCAGTGCAGCTGCCAGCTGATATTCACGTCACAGCTTTGATATTCAGAAAGTGCATAGAAGGTGAAGACTGTTATCAAATGTGCTGTGGAGGCTGTCATTAAATATAGGTATTCACATCAGTTGCTTGCACACCAGTTCCCATCTACCTGAAGTGAAAACTGTGTGTGTAATGGAGGGTTCATCACTGTCATGAGGTTCTCTTGAAATCTCCTGGCTGTGACAGGTCTGTGCTTTATAAGTGCTAAGCTTTGGCCTAAAAGCCAAGGTAAATGAAATCTAGATTATCTGGGAGAAGAAATCTAAATTGTGAAAACAATGAAAACAATGGGATAATGAAAGGCTATATTTTTTCTTTGATTTCTCCTGTGTTTTACATTATGTTCCATATACTTGGGGTTTGGTGGTAAGTTTCAACAGAAGAGCTCATGTGGTGTCCTTCCCAGATTCTCTCCACCCCTGTCATTGTCACTCACTAAAACATATCTGCTCAAATAAAAACAGTAAACAATAAAAAAAAAACAACTGTAATGTTTTAACATATTCTTCTTATTTTCCTGTTGGGTAGTAGGATTGCTGATAGATGAAAGCTTTGCTAAAGGATTTTGAGATTTAAAATTCTGGCATTCTTATGAAAATAAAATATTTAATATTTCCTAATTAAAGAAAAAACTTTCAATCTCCCCCTTGATTTTTTTTTCTTTTTAAACATGGACTTATTTCAAATTTGTAGAAATATTTTTATGTTGACTTCTTCTAGTTCATGTATTTTTGCATTAAAAAAAGGAAGTTATCATTTGAGAATGTCAAAACAAGATATTTCTCAGACAGTTAAATAATTTGTTCTTACAGTTTATTTTGAGATTAAATTATGCTAACATGCCTGGTGTAATCGACTTCTGCAAAGTATTCTGTCATAAGATTATGTACAAAATTTTTCTCTAAATTTTCTGTTGAGATAAAACATAAATAAAAGATGTTTGTCCTACAGTATGCTTTTAAAACTTATTGTCCATATGAAAAGTATTACATGTATGTTATGTATATATTCTGAACCAAATGTTTTTCAGCTTTTCATTCACCAAGTATTCTATGTGGATATTTCAGAAATGCTCCATTGTCACAATAAAAGAAGTTAAAATTTTCCACTTCCCATATGAATAGTGAGAATGAACACTTTCAGTAATCTGGATTCATCCTCTAGCTTCAAGGAGAAATAACAGCTGTTCCAGATGTTAGTCATTCCTAAAAAAGCAATAGATTATGTTTAGTTTTTATTCAAAATGTGGAACTCCCTGCTAGTCATATTTATGCCCTGCTGCTAGAGTGGAGGCAGAATAAATGTTCCTTATCAAATAGGTGAAGGGAAAAGAAAAGCTTTAAAAGCTCGACAACAAAGAGGAAGCAGATTTCCATAAAACATGAGTGATTTTTACGTCTGATTTTAGTTTAGAGTTGCCAGTTTTGAATCAGAAGCATTACCAGGTTGTTGAGCTCCAGAGAAGTATATATTTCTGAAGAGTCTATTAGGGATTCAAAAAGTCTCACTCTTCTGTTGAAGCTCCTGCAAGGAAAAGGATTAAAAAAAAATCCAGATAGTGTGCAAAAGTGTGCTCATTTTATGCTCTTGATTTCTGACACAGTCTCTGTACCTCCCTCAATGAACTTGAGATTTGTACGAGAACAGTGGTAACTGAATCTATGGCAAGTAGTTTAACAGTTTTCAAGTTCTACTTTAAATGATGTCATATATTTCTCAGAATTGGGATAGTTAAAACACTGTAAAGGAAATAATCAAGGACATGATAGGTACCTCATTTTCCCCCTCCCTGACATCCTTCCTGCTTCATATGTTGGGATTTATTTCTCTTCCTTATGGTATTCATGCTCTGTAGTCTGGTAATGCTGGTCTTTCTTTCTCTTTCTTCCTTTCTTTCTTTCTCTTTCTTTCTTTCTTTCTTTCTTTCTTTCTTTCTTTCTTTCTTTCTTTCTTTCTTTCTTTCTCTCTTTCCCTCTTTCTCTTTCTTTCTTTCTTTCTTTCTTTCTTTCTTTCTTTCTTTCTTTCTTTCTCTTTCTTTCTTTCTTTCTATTTTATTTTTCTTTCTCCTTTCCTTCCTTCCTTTCTTCCTTCCTTCCTTCCTTCCTTCCTTCCTTCCTTCCTTCCTCCCTCCCTCCCTGTCTTTCTTTCTTTTTCTTTCTTTCTTCCTTCCTTCCTTCCTTCCTTTCTTTCTTTCTCTTTCTTCCTTCCTTCCTTCCTTCCTTCCTTTCTTTCTCTCTCTCTTTCTCTCTCTCTCTTCCTTCCTTCCTTCCTTCCCTCCTTCCCTCCTTCCTTTCCTTCTTTCTTTCCGTCTTGTTTTTACTTGCAACTATTCTTTGAATTTAATAGCTTTGTGCTTACTAATAACCCTTTGGTAAAAAACTATGCCTTTTTACAGCAGTAGTGATTATATTATTCTTTCATGTATTGTCAAGAGTTAATCCTTAGCCTTAAATAAACAAAGGGATAAATAGAAAAAACATTACTCTGGCTTTCTTGTCACACACAATTTATGTAATACATACATATCGACGTATTGTATATATGTTATAGATAATCATGTACAGTTATAGTATATAATATTTTCTCTACATTATGTTATACACTGATAAGTGCATTTATATTTTATACGGTCTGTCTAAATATACAGATAAACGTTACAATAATTTATGTTAATATATTAATACATGTATAAATTGATACATCAATAACAGCAATTTTTCATATTTCTATATTTATTTTTCAAATTTCTATATTTATTTAGATTTTAGTTTTTATGCGATCCAGAATAACTAATGTAGAAGCTCTGAACAACCTTGAAATTATGGGAAATACACTTGAAGTATACAGGATCCTAGGAATTTCATTGATTCTTTTTTCAGGGATTTCATTTATATAACTCAGATGCTGAAAGGAGAAATAATGTTGTATAATATTTGTAAGTACTGGTCTAGTGTATTAGGGCCACATATGACTTTCCAACTCCAAGAATGTTTGACCAATGCCATTACAAGTTTCACACCTTCATCTCCTTCTCTGTGGCTACGACATCACTGAATGTCATTTTATGAAATGTTCTGCACACTTAAGCTTTTATTTTGGGGTAGTGAAGACACAAACACATATTTGATTTTATTTGACAGAGATTTAAGACCAGAGGGATGCAGTACGATTGTTCCATGTGTTGAGAACTGCTGAAAAGAAGTTAGCAGTGACACAAGAGACCTACAGAGATCTTTAAAATAGGACTACTAAGGAAATGAAATCTACAAAAAAAAATGTCAACAATCTTAGAGTCTATTTAAAATTTCATCTTGTTTTTAAGCTATTTTTGTGTGCATATATCATAGTGTTACTTGCTCAGTATTAGGGCCAGTTCTCTTTAATATCTTTATCGATGATCTGGATGAGGGGATAGAGTGCACCCTCAGTAAGTTTGCAGACGACACCAAGTTAGGTGCACATGTTGATCTGCTCGTGGGTAGGAAGGCTCTGCAGGATGATCTGGATAGGCTGGACTGATGGGCTGAGGCCAACTGTATGAAGTTCAGCAAGGCCAAGTGCCAGGTCCTGCACCTGGGGCACAACAACCCCAAGCAGTGCTACAGGCTGGGAGATGCGAGGCTGGAAAAGTGCCTGGCAGAGAAGGACCTGGGAGTACTGGTTGATAGTCGGATGAATATGAGCCAGCAGTGTGCTCAGGTAGTCAAGAAGGCCAACAGCATCCTGGCTTGCATAAGAAACAGTGTGGCCAGCAGGTCTAGGGAAGTGATTGTCCCCCTTTACTCAGCTCTGGTGAGGCTGCACATTGAGTACTGTGTTCAGCTTTGGGCCCCTCACCACAGGAAGGACATCGAGGTGCTTGAGCATGTCCATAGAAGGCTACAAAGCTGGTGAGGGGTCTGGAGAACAAGTCTTATGAGGAGAGGCTGAGGGAGCTGGGGTTGTTTAGCCTGGAGAAGAGGAGGCTCAGGGGCGACTTTACCGCACTCTATAAGTATCTTAAAGGAGGCTGTAGAGAGGTGGGGGTTGGTCTATTCTCCCACATGCCTGGTGACAGGACAAGGGGGAATGGGCTAAAGTTGTGCCAGGGGAGGTTAGGTTGGATATTAGG
Source organism: Cygnus olor (assembly GCF_009769625.2). Taxonomy (NCBI): domain Eukaryota; kingdom Metazoa; phylum Chordata; class Aves; order Anseriformes; family Anatidae; genus Cygnus; species Cygnus olor. The sequence continues at coordinate 41,574,096 of NC_049198.1, read as the reverse complement.
AAAAACTTCTTTACTGAAAGGGTTGTTAGGCATTGGAATGGCCTGCCCAGGGAAGTGGTTGAGTCACCATCCCTGGAGGTCTTTAAAAGACGTTTAGATGTAGAGCTTAGTGATATGGTTTAGTGGAGGACTAGTTAATGTTAGGTCAGAGGTTGGACTAGGTGATCTTGGAGGCCTTTTCCAACCAAAACAGTTCTGTGATTCTGTGAGACTTCAACCATGAATGTTTGGATTGAAAGATCAAATGGGGTAAAATGTATGTAAAGTCAAATACAACATTAAAGCATGGAAAAGTTTTGTATAATAATTGAAGTTCATTGGCTATAAGGTTTTCAGTGCCTATGCCATACATTCCAGCAAACTACCTTGTCATATATGTCAATAATAAATGTATAAAAACTCCTACAAGGAAGAAATTATCAGAGACTTAGTGATTGACTGTTAATAATATTAATTTCAGTTTATAAGAAGTAAGAGAGAAAAAACTCTGTCATCGAAAGTCTACATCTTATACATGTCCTGTATTTAAGCATTTCAAGTGAACATATATCATGACTGAGGAAGAAACCCTGCAAAATTATGTGTTCTGATTGCAATTCAGATCAGGTCATTTCTTACACAAGGAAAGATAAGATCAGATTAAATTTCAGTGGAATCACTCACCCCATCTAATCACTGGTTTTAACTTTCAAAAGATTCAGGAGTTGTCTAAAGCTAGCTTTGTCTACTTGTATGAAGACAGAACAGAAAGAGGAAGCAGAGAAAAGGGAATGAACATTGGGAACATAAACAAAGGGAATGAACATTGCCAATTATATAGGAAAAAAGGGATATGGTTTTTTTTTTCTCATATAAATGTCTGCTGTGCAGAAGTGGAAATGGAGTGCAACTGGCATTACAAGGCAGGATGAAAAATCCACAGATCTGAGCAAATTTGTATTACGGCTTGATTTACAAAACTAGATAGACAAAAAGATTATGATTAGTTCATTATTCAGCGGTGAAGACAAATGGAGAGAAGCAGGGGCAAGACTAATACTTCAGATTATTTGAGAAACAAAGCTGCTCAATTTGTGAGGCATCAAGCTTTTGGGGTGATGTGTATTCACTCGGTTTAGTGGCAGGTGACCTTCTAGGCCTTCTGAATGCTGGCTGGTGGATATTTTGTCATATGGACACATGCTTATAACTGTTTATTCTGTGTGTATCTGAGTGAGAATTCATATGGACTGGTGAGCATGCACTTCTTTTTGCCACCTTCCACCATAAAATTATTGTTTAGAAACCATTATCCCAAATAATCATTGTTTTGCTGTTTCAAATTTTAACTTAACTCTCTATCCAGAAAAAGAGAAAGCATTCATATTTTTCTGTACACTGGAAAACAGATAACATTCCCTTCCCTGAATAAATTCCCTAAAGGTTAAAAATTGATGTTCTGAAGGGAATAAAGAGGCCTAGGATACACAGTCTTTGTTGGAAATAAACTAATTTATGTCAAACTCCACAGAAATGACATTTAATATTCTTTCAAGGGAGGGTAGGAGCAATAGCAAGTCAGGAGTAGAAGACAGTACAATTGGACCAGTCTTCCTATTTCTGACTCCGTTGAAATCTGTTGTAAGTGACTACCTGACTATAGCCAAATAATAAAATAAAGTATCAATGCACCTGCTATATACAGATATTTTGTGAAATTGCTAAACTCTCTGGAGAATATACCTTTAACAGTCACTCTAATAATGTAGAGTTGGGAGGCCATATTTTCTTTCCTTCAGAGCTGTACATTATCTTTTTCTCATTCCCAGTAACAACATGATAGATTACAGAATCACAGAATCACAGAATTGTAGGGGTTGGAAGGGACCTCGAGAGGTCATCGGGTCCAACCCCCCTGCCAAAGCAGGTTCCTTACAGCAGGCTGCCCAGGTAGGCATCCAGGAGAGCCTTAAATATCTCCAGAGAAGGAGACTCCACAATCTCCCTGGGCAGCCTGTTCCAGTGCTCTGTCACCCTCACTGTGAAGAAGTTCTTTCTCATGTTGGTGCGGAACTTCCTGTGCTCTATCTTGTGACCATTACCCCTTGTCCTGTCCCCACAAACCACTGAAAAGAGGTTGGCCAAATCCCTCTGTCTCCCACACCTCAGATATTTATACACATTGATGAGATCCCCTCTCAGTCTTCTTTTCTCCAGGCTCAGGTCTCTCAGTCTTTCCTCATAGGGAAGATGCTCCAGGCCCCATATCATCTTTGTGGCCCTCTGCTGGACTCTTTCCAGGAGATCCCCATCTTTTTTGCACCGGGGAGCCCAGAACTGGACACAGTACTCCAGGTGAGGCCTGACCAGAGCAGAGTAGAGGGGGAGGATCACCTCCCTTGACCTGCTGGCCATGCTCCTTTTAATGCACGCCAGGATCCCATTGGCCCTCTTGGCCACGAGGGCACACTGCTGGCTCATGGTCAACCTGTCGTCCACCAGGACCCCCAGGTCCTTCTCCTCAGAGCTCCTCTCCAGCAGGTCGTCCCCCAGCCTGTACTGATATGCGTGGTTGTTCTTTCCCAGGTGCAGGACTCTACACTTGCTCTTATTAAAACTCATTTTGTTTCTTCTTGCCCATCTCTCCAGCCGGTCCAGGTCTCACTGAATGGCAGCACAGCCTTCTGGCATGTCAGCCACTCCTCCCAGCTTTGTGTCATCAGCATACTTGCTGAGGGCAGACACTATTCCCACGTCAAGGTCATCAGTGAAGATGTTGAACAAGACCAGACCCAGCACCGACCCCTGGGGAACACCGCTAGTCACAGGTCTCCACCCAGACTCCGCGCTGCCAATCACCACCCTCTGAGCTCAGCCAGTCAGCCAGTTCTCAACCCACCTTACTGTCCACTCGTCTATCCCACACTTTCACAGCTTTGCTATCAGGATGTCATGGGAGACAGTATCAAAAGCCTTGCTAAAGTCAAGGTAGATGACATTTACACAGACAACATTTCACAAAAGTATTGTCAACAGAGAGTTGAATTCAGGCTTGGATTTCAGGCATCTAGAGAAAAATTCAAAGGGTTTTGTTCACAACGTTGTCAAAGTATAACATCAGCGATAGTCAGAATAAAGAGACTTAAGCTTATCCTTAATTCACAGATAATTTACATGGATACCACATGTTTAAGATATTTGATTATGTTGAAGATATCCTGTTTAGAATTTTTTAAAATGTTTAGAAAATCTGGTATTACAGGCTTGATACTTTTCAAGTCATGTAATTTGATCTCCCAGGTGCACTGATGTATCATTTCTATGAAACCCAGTTCTACACTATTATGAAGTTCAAAACCATTTTTTTTTTTTAAATAATTCTTCAAGATTTCCTTCAGAAAGGGATTTTTGTCATTGCTTTAAGACAATACAGCTAAAAAATTATACATGTTGCATGAATACTCTCTGCATTATTTTTTTTTTTTTCTGAACAGTAAAAATGAGTCTGAGTAATTTGTGTGAACCGATTATACCAGGGTTTCAAACTCAAGGAGAGTGCAGTACACATTGTGTGACATATTACAAACAAAAAATGGGAGGCCAGTATTTGTAATTTTGGTCTTTGCTGAAACACACTACGGTGGATAGAACTGCAACGAACTGCAAAGTGATTAACTGGCAGTAGGAAGTAAGACATTTATTTAAATCTAGTACTGTACTCACAGTTGCCTTGCACTGGGACTTTGATGCATATGCCAGGGTTATAATAATAACACCTTTAAGGTCCATTTACTACAAGGCTGAGCAGTCAGAGTTCATGTTCGTTTTGCATCAAACTCAGTTTTTCTACTAGCAATGAGAGTATTGATGTTGCTGACACAATGAATAGAGATTCCTTCTGATTGCTTACAGGGGCTTTCATCAGTTTTCTTTTAAAACAAAGAGTCTGTTCTAAAACTTGCAGTCTTTGGCTGTGGGTTGCATAAGTGTGAAATGTTGTATACGCAACAGGTGCTGTAAATGAATGTAAAGTGTAAGTGTACACAGGCATGGAACAGAATTCTAAGTGTATAATCATGTGAAAAAAAAAAAAGTGATAGTAAATTATTTAGCTGGAACAAAGAAATTAGACAAAACATTATACTGGGACGAAGAAAGAGACTGACACTCATTTCCTGGGCAAACCATACTAGATTGAATTGCCTTTGAAATCTCAGAAACTCAAGTAAGTAAATAAATAAATAAGAAAGACTTCTATCATTATGCACTGCAGTGAATTCATAATTTCAGTGAGTTCAATAATACGGTATTTTGTATTGTTTATCCTGAATTTCCAAACATCCCCTACTCAGGACACATAAAAAATAAATTTGGCTTAAATGTATTGAGTTTTATAAATTATTCATTGGAAGTATTTGTTTATTTTATTGCTTATAACTTCTGACATTGGATTTTTGGGCTTCTTGCTGTAACTTAGAAGACTACCAACTTTTAAGAATTGTAAGCCATAAAATATATATAGCAGATTTTTTAACATTTCTCTGTGAATTCGGGATCTAAAATCATCACAGTTTGTTACAGCACTACTGATAAGACAAAGAACTGACAATGAGTTGATGATTTGTTGGTAGTGCTACATGCATAACCTGCAGTCCTGGACTGTGAAGCTCAGTGAACAGAGCATTATAGCTGTAACAGTGCAGTAGCTCACCAAAGCTAATACAGCAATAGATTTATTGGAAAGCTACAAAATGTTTAGGGTCTTTCCAATGACACCTATGAACACATTCCTTGTGGCGGTTCCCCAGCCTCTAAATCTCTCTTACATGGGCCTGTCCCAGCTCATGTCCCACTACAGAGGTAGAAAATGGCCTAATCACAGTGACTGTTTTTAGGTAATATTGTTACATGACTAAAGCATTTAAACAGTACAGCTTGAAATAAATATTTAAACAATCTTTATACATTTGCTTGCAAGTATAATTCTACAAAGAACCATCACTCTCAAAATCTTTGAATAAACAAAATTCTGTTCATGGGAACATTCCCAAATAAAAAGGATAAAAGAGCCAAAGACTACACGAATATACAGCTAAAGATGAAATGCCTGTTTACTCAATATTCCTAAGGAATTACCCAAATGCTAGAAACGGATCTATGTGACATTTAAAATAAATGCCAGTTTTACAGTATTCAAACAGAGAAAAAGAGAGTGTAGATAAGAATAAACATTCTTTGTTGTGGTTTAGGAGGTGCTCACTCCACTTTGCTGTACTGTGAGTTTAGATAAAATAAGGACGTACTGTAAATTTTGTAAGAAAATCTTCAGATTTTCAGACCAGACAGGTTTGGATAAGCTTTAAATAAGCATTAAACTCCACCAAACATATGAATCTAAGCAAAATGCTGAATTGTTTGGGGTTTATGTATATAAGTACATATGAGTATAAGTATATCAACTTGTTGGATTAATATGGATACAGAACTTCTAATATTTGCACTGATTTATCAGCTTGTCAGGAAACAGCTAAATGGTACATCCGTCCAAAAATACTAATCTGACTACACAGCATAGCTGTCTGTGGATAAAAGTTGCATTGAATCATAGGGAGTTCTCATACATGTTTACAATATCTAGGATCTGTTCTACAAATTGATTTTTTTCAATAATAAACTACAATAAGAAAAGAAATCCTGACAGATTTTCATGCTAATTTTTATTCTACAGACATTATAGAATTAAGGAGTCACTGAATGTAAATTGATGTGAGCTGAGCCAGCAAACTATTGCTTATTTTTATTTCCCAAGGTCTTCCATTTTTTAAACCTTAACTTGATTTCATTACTTACATATTGTTGACTTAACTGCAGTTCAATTAAACTGCTTTCCTACACAGTGTACTTGTCCAGACTGTTAACTACTCCATAATTTAGAGTACAAATACTATTAAAAACAACACAAAACAAAACAAAACAAAAAGTATTTCTCAATTACCTTTACAGGATCATTTATGTTAAAAACATACATATATATATATATGTATATTCCACATCAAAGCATAAAACTGAACAGTCCAAAACAGTGACTGGCAAGTCCTCTTTGGGGATCAACAGCTTTGATGCTTAATTCTTGCTTTACATTAAACTTATCTAATATAATAATAACTGAATGACGAAACTTTCCAGTTTGGATGAAGACTTCAAATGTACTTGAGTTTCTCTGCTTGGGAAATTTAGTGTGTAACCTATCAGAAGAAGGAAGGTACTGGTGTTCTAATACAAGCATGAAATTGTAGTGTCCAATTATGTTGTTTAAATTTATACTGTGCTCTAAGAATCATAAATTAAGCTCTGAGTAAAGCTGAATGGATGTGGATTTCATTTTTTTTTCTGTACATCTTCTTCCTTTGGTGTCACAACAAATGAGGTCATTGTACCTGAGTGCCTATTGAACTATGGTAGCTGTCTTCAGGGTTTCTGGTTCTAAAGAAACACACCCATCACAATGGTCCTGCACTAATCTTTTAGCCTCTGGCAAAGGAAAGGCAAAGAATATAAGAAAAAATGATGAAAAATACTGTATTGCAGATCTCCAGGAAAGAAGGTACCAAAATGAAAATTCAAGTGAAAAAAAGCTAGATTTTTGGAAGAATATTATTTGGCTGGAACTAGCATACCAAAAGAAAAATGGTGTTAAAGTAAGAATATAAATCAACAAACTTCATTGTAACTGTGGTAAGTCATAGACTATATAATTAGTGGAAGACTTCATATCTTAATGATGTTACCATAATAATACGGTGATACTATCATATGTTATTACAAACAATATGCTAAGAGTGCAATTGACAAACATAATTCTGGTACATCAGTGATAAAAGGAAGACTAAAGAAATTGTGGGCCCTCTCCAGAAGGAAACGGGAGACCTGGTCTCCAGGGATATGGAGAAGGCTGAGGTACTCAATGATTATTTTGCCTCGGTCTTCATTGTCAAGAGGTCTAGCCACATAGCCCGAATCCCAGAAGGCAAAGGCATGGACTAGGAGAATGAAGAACTGCCCAATGTATGAGAAAATCAGGTTCGAGACCAGCTAAGGAACATAAAGTTGCACAAGTCCGTGGGACTGTCTGAGATGTATACGTGGGTCATGAGGGAACTGGTAGATGAAGTTGCTAAGCCATTATCCATCATATTTTAGAAATCATGGCAGTCCAGTGACATTCCCACTGACTGGAAGAGAGGATGTATAACCTCCAGTTTTAAAAAAGTAAAAAAGGAAGACCCAGGGAACTACAGACCAGTCAGTCTCACCTCTGTGCCCAGCAAGGTCATGGAGCAGATTCTCATGGAAACTATGCTAAGGCACATGGAAATGAAGGAGGTAACTGTTGAGAGCCATCGTGGTTTCACTAAGGGCAAATCATGCCTGACAGATCTGGTGGCCTTCTATGATGGGTTTACAGCATTGGTAGGTAGGGGAAGATCAACTGACATCATTTATCTGGATTGTGCAAAGCATTTGACACTGTCCCCCATGATACCCTTGTCTCTAAATTGCAGACACATACATTTGATGGACCACTTGGAGTATAAAGAATTGGCTGGATGGTCACACTCAAAGAATTGTGGTCAATGGCTCAATGTCCATGTGGATACCAGTAATGAGTGGTGTTCCTCAGGTGGTCAGTATTGGCATAGAAACTGTTTAACATCTTTATTGGTGACATGGACAGCAGGACTGAGTGCACCCTCAGCAAGTTTGCCAATGACACCAAGCTGTGTAGACCAGTCAACACACTGGAGGGAAGGGATGCCATCCAGAGGGACCTTGACAGGCTTGAGAGGTAGGTCTTTGAGAACCTCATAAATTTCAACAAGGTCAGGAGCAACCCTGGTGAAGAAGACCTGGAGGCGTTGGCAGATGAGAAGCTCAACGTGAGCCGAGAAAGCCAACAATATCCTGGGCTGCATCAAATGAAACATGTCCAGCAGGTCTCTTATGAGAACCCACCTAGAACCTAGCTACTACATTCAGTAGCTGGGGTTGTTGAGCTTGGAGAAGAGAAGGCTCTATGGGAGACTTATATTTGATTTCTACTGCATTTGCCCAACTTACATGAATAAAAACTGGAATCTACACATAAGTACATCTGGTGAGATAATGTTGTCAGCAGAATATCATACAACCCTAATTAGAAGAATTTATCGTTCTGTCCCACAAAGAATTTTTGTACTTGATTTATATCTGTGCAGTTCACAGAAATTATTGTAAGCCATCATCTACATTACTAATGGCCTAGGAGCAAAATTACTTGCACATGCACACACATCCCAGAACACTACTATAGAAAATTATAAAAATATACTAATTGATTGAATTAGTTGTTGCTATTAGATGTGATTTTTAAGTACCTCTGGAAAAAGTGGGCTTCCTTTTTAATGAGTACTAAAACTGCATCATTTTCATGTCAAATAAAGAATGGTACACTATCAAAAATATGAGACAAAAAAAAAAAAAAAAAAAAGAGCACCATTAAATGGTTTATGACAGCACGTATTCTCCAGTTTCAGTTGAACTCTGTGTAATACGTATTATGTAGAAAGGTTTCACTTTATAATCACTAGTAACCAACTGGTACAAAACTGAGAACTTATTTAGTAATATCCACCAAAATTGAATATTAAATTGAGTTGCCCTATGATCATAATTGTTATTCATAGATTTTGAATAAATCAATGAGTAAAATTTTCTGTAATAACTATTGCAAAAGCAAGCCACTCAGCTCGTTGACTTCACGTGATGATTAGACTCATTATTACAATGAATATAAGAAACTTTCAGAGAATTTTGTCTTGAGAAACAGAGCCGTTGAGCCTAGAAGACAGTAGGTCATTACTCAGACTGTACTACTACTAACCTGGACTTCTGTAAAGTATTTGACACTGACATCCTTGATGTGACATCCTTGTCTCTAAATTGGAGACATGGATACGGTGGATAGACCAGTTGGTGGGTAAGGGATTGGCTGGATGGTCACAATCAAAGAGTTGTGGGCAATGGCTCTCCAGGGCAGTGGTCACAGCGCCAAGCCTGCTGGGGGTTAAGAAGCGTTTTGGACAACGCTCTCAGACACTTGGTCTGATTTTTGGGTGGTCCCCTGCAGACCCAGGAGTTGGACTCGATTGTCCTTGTGGGTGTCTTCCAACTCGGGATATTCTATGAATCAAAGAGTTGCGGGCAATGGCTCTCTGCCCAGGTGATGAGTGGCATTCCACAGGGGTTGGTATTGGGACTGGTAGTGTTTAGAATCTTAGGCGGTGACAAGGATAGTGGGATTGACTGCACCCACAACAAGTTTGCTGACTATACCAACCTGTGTGGTGCAGTTGACACGCTAAAGGGAGGAGATGCCATCCAGAATGTCCTGGTTCGGGCTGGGATAGAGTTAATTTTCTACCTCGCAGCTGGTATGGTGCTGTGTTTTGGATTTAGGATGAGAACAGTGCTCATAACATGCCGATGTTTTAGTTGTTGTAGAGCAGTGCTTAGACTTAGTCCAAGAGTTTTCAGCTTCTCATGTTGTCTTGACATTGAGGTGGCTGGAGGTGCACAAGAAGTTGGGAGTGGACATAACCAGGACAGCTGATCCAAACTGGTGAAAGAAATATTCTGTAACATATGACATCATGTTGAACAATAAATATGGGGTGCCTGGCCGGGGGTGAGTGCTGCTCAGGTGGGGCATCGGTCAGAAGGTGGTGAGCAATTGCATTGTCCATCACTTGATTTTTATATTATTTTATCATTATTATTATTGTTGTTGTTGTTGTTGTTGTTGCTGCTGCTGCTGCTGCTGCTGCTGCTGCTGCTGCTGTTACTATTATCATTATCCCTTCCTTTTCTCTCCTATTAAACTGTCTTTATCACAACCTGTAAACTTCTACCTTTTTTTTTTTTTTTTTCTTCTCAATTCTGTCTGCCATCTGACTGAGTGGGTGTGGTGAGTGAGCAGCTGTGTGGTGCTTAGCTGCCTGCCAGATTAAACCGCAACACAGAGGGACCTAGACAAGCTTGAGAGGTGGGCCTGTGCAAACATCATGAAGTTCAGCAAAGACAGGTGCAAGGTCTTGAATGCTGGTTGGAGTGATCCCAAGTGCAAATACAGGCTGGGTGGAGAATGGATTAAGAGCAGCCCTGATGAGAAGGACCTAGGGGTGTTGGTTGATGAGAAGCTCAACATGAACTGGCAATGTGCGCTTGCAGCCCAGAATGCCAAACATATCCTCAACTGCATCAAAAGAAACATGGCCAGCAAGTCAAGGGAGATGATTTTCCCCCTACTCTGCTTTCATGAGACCCCACTTTGAGTACTGAGTTCAGGCCTGGGGCCCCCAACATAAGAAGCACAAGGACATATTAGAGCAAGTCCACAGGAGGGCCACAAGAATGATCAGAGGGCTGGAGCACCTCTCCTCTAAAACAGGCCGAGAGAGTTGGGGTCGTTCAGCCTCGGGAAGAGAAGGCTCTTGGGAGGCCTTCCAGTCCCTAAAGGAGGCCTACAAGAAAGCTGGATAGGGATGCTTTACCAGGAAGAAGAGTGATAGAACAAAGGGTAATGAATTTAAATGAAAAGAGGATAGATTTAGAGTAGATATTAAGAAGTTCTTTAGTCTGAGGGTAGTTAGGCACTGGAACAGATTGTCCAGAGAAGTTGTGGATGTCCCATCCCTGGAAGTATTTAAGGCCAGGGTGGTTGGGGCTTTGGGCGACGTGGTCTAGTGGAAGCTGTCCCTGCCCGTGGCAGGGGTGTTGGAACTAGATGATCTTCCAGCCCAAACCTTGATTCTATGATTCTCTTTCTGGGTAGTCCAATAAATGTTTTTCAGAGAATAATTCTTTTTTTCTCAAATGTCTTGAATACATTATATACCTTTTAGAAAAAAAAAAAAAAAAAAAAAAAAAAAAAAAGAAAACTTTTTAAAAATCATGTAAAAAATGAATTACATGAAATGAAATGTTTTTGTAATCCCTTCTGATTACAAAGATATAAAAATTCATATTTTCATGATTTAATGTTTTGCATCTTTTGATTAACTTTTCTTGTATATTAATCATACAAAAATATGCATATTTGCAATGTCTATTAAATATTAAAAACCCAAATTGAAATATATGTGAAATCTTCCCTTTAAGTTACTTGCTGCAGTTCTAGCTCTTAAGTTAATGAATGAGTCATTCTTACAAGTTTCTTCAGTGCAGTGAGAGTGCTTATGCAATGTTGATTTCTTCTGCGTTGACCCCCATTTGCAGAAAAATTTAAGATTTTATTAGTGAAGCTTCCTTTCTTGCTACTCACCCTTTTTAGAGATGTATACAGAGGTTACTTTTTAGCATATAAAGTTCAGAAAATAGTATTCCTATTACTCTCATAAAACAGACACACTTCAGGGAAATATTTTCTTTTCTCCTTATATATAAAGGGAATACTGGAGTAAGAAGCAAGAAATATCAGCACACATTTACAAATATAATAAATTTCTTCTTTTTGATTTGTAAACAATGCTAAAAGAATTTTAGATAGTCCAGGAATGCTTTTAAAGTACCTCGTGCTCTGTGACTTATTGACTTTAACTGTTTAACTCTTAGCTTACTGCAGCAGATCATACATTAGTTGAGACCTTCAGTCAGAATCATTATGATTTTTTTTTCACTGCAAGTTAAAGACCATCAAAAGGAATAATTCTGAGAAATGTTATACAGTTCATTTTATACGCAGTATCTGATAATTATACTGAGGCTGCCCATTCTGGATATATTAAGCTATTTTACTTTTCCTTCCTTATGTTTATAAGATCTAGTCTGGTTTTCTTGAACCTGCCTGCCTACAGAATATTAAGTGGATTTCAAGGTGGGATTAATTTATAGGTGTAGTATTCAAATCTACAGCAATTTTCATTAATTCTTTCTTTACTGTGAACCATAACGGTGGTGAACTTAATCATATCCAGAGGCTGGATATGATCTGTGTCTGTATTTCCTTAGGCAAATTGCCACACTTTCATTTTTATTTTATTTATTTATTTATTTATTTATTTTTATGTGTGGTTATTGGATATTAGTAGAACAAATGTTATTGACTATAAAATATCTTTGAAAGGCTAGTCTGGACCTGATCAGGGAGAAGTCTCCACCCACAATCTCCTCAGTAGTATCAAAATTAGTACCAAAGATTAAATGAACAATTGAAAAGGGAATTCAATTAGTGGAGAAGGATCAAATTATGTCAGTCTTCCCTCCTTGGTTCACTGACCATAATAATGGCTTTACTCAGGACAAAAATATTGAAAACTGCTGCTTTAAAATAGACCCTGTCTCGATTTTGATGTCATTTTGAAGGAGAAGCTCTGTGTATTGGTGGGATAGTTAAGGTATATGTGCTTAAGAGTCAGAGAAATGTTTTTAGGTCAGACCATGAGTGTTCATTATGAACTTAAAAATTGTAAGCCATGGACAGATTTCAGTCTGCTTTAACCCATTCTCTAAAGTCTTACAACCTATTTCCAGGAGAAGCAGACATCTCTCAGAGGAATGATGGGGTCTGAGCCTCACCTGAACATGAAGAAAGCAGGGCATACTTTGAAATAACTGCACGCAACTTCACAGAGATTCTTCCCGTGGTTACATGTTTCTTCCTTACATGAATCTTTCTGTTTTGTTCTTAATAGAAATGCAGTCTGCCAGTTGGGTTCCTCAGAACAATTCTGGCAATAAATCATGGTTAGTGTGTGTTTTCCTTCAACTGTAGAACTAATTTGTGAGACAAATATAATGCAAGTAGGCAGCTACAGATAAAGTTTGTGTTTTATTGTAGTAATTCTTTGAAAAATCAGTGAAATTATCTGTAAAGGACCACAGGCTGGCCTTCTTCCAGATACTATTTTGATCTAGTGTAGGACAATATAAATTTAAGAAAAGAAAAAAGAAGCTCAGGCTTTTGTTATTTGCCTGGGCATCTCAGCATGGCTTGCCCCAGTACTGTTAAAGGGTCATATCAGTCTCTTCTACTTGCTTCTGATTACTGATTTGTATCTTCTCTTTTGTGAAAACATTAAGAGACATCCATAATACAACAAAAGAAAAAGCCATTAGCCTTGTAATTCCAAGAAAGACATGCGCACTCCCCTTGATTTTGTTTTTTGTTTTTTTTTTTTTTTAACTAGATATAAATGGAAGATATTAAGGTGGAGTTTTTACTCTCAGCTGTTCTGCTGTGTCTGTGTACCTCCTTCTGCATTAGAAAATATGTAGTGAAATAAATTAATACCTGATTTTTATCCAGAATATAAAACAGGCAGCCCTTCACATCCACATAAATATTCCATGGAAACATTTGAGAACCACCTGCATAATTCAGTGCTTAGTTGAGTTTTTACCATTTTTTTTTCAATCTGTCTGCATGCTCTTTTACTATCCAATGATCCTGAGAGAGAGAAAAGAAAGATTTAAGCCATCTTTACTTTTTTTTTCTTTTTGAAAAATTGTAAAGATCAGTCAGATAATTAAGTGTCCAGAGTATAATCCATAGAATTCAATTAAAAACAAGATTAAAACTGTAAGAAGTGCAGTGACATTTTTAGTTGTATACCTCACATGTATTTAGGAATTTAAAATCTGAGATGTAATCTCTCTGCTGTGAGTTTCATTGTGTACAGAATAATTATCTTGAGGTGCACCAGGCCTTGGATATTTACAAAAAAATAATAGACAATTTGGTATCTCTCTGCTTGAACAATCAGGACTTAAAATTTAGCAGATTTATTCCAGTGGGTCTGTTAATGGTTTCAGTTCTGTAAACCCACTGGGGAAAGTAGTCATACAATATTTTATTATTATTATTATTATTATTATTATTATTATTAATTATTATTAGTATTAGTATTAGTATTAGTATTTGTTTGTTTATTTATTCTGATTTTGTGAAGAATATATTCTGCCTCCTGAATGGACTTAGATCTCTAGGATTAACCCCAGTTACACTGTGATAAAGCAAAATGAAACAGAATTGTCATATTAAGAGACATGGAATTTGGGGGACTGCCAGGTAGTGTAAGGATACAGGTGAGCTCCAAGTTAGTGGCAGTGGTACCAGTCTGGCTAGAACTGAGCATCACTCACCACAGGCAAGCTGAGCCAGGGGAGAGGTCACCTCTGCTGTACTTAACACTGGGATTCAAAACATCCAACCAGCCTTTCCCTTGTTAGCTGCTTGGTGGGGACTACTTGCACACAAACAGTCCTTTGCAGCTGTGGAGTAATTCTGTTCAGCTCGACTGAGCTATGTCAGCTTAGATCACCTCTGATGTGCGTGGGCTTAGAGCTGGCAGAGGGGTGGCTGCCACAGCTTGCCTGATCTGAGCCACCTGTTGTCTCAGTTATCAAAAATTTACTGAACATTGCTGTGTTTTTATCTGATTTTCTCTATCCACATCTTTTCCTGTACTTGTCTTCTGAATTTTGAAAAGATATATTCAAAAGCAACTGCTTTGATATAGCACTGTGCAAAAATTGGGTAACTAATAATCTTATTTATTTATTTATTTATTTTCCACGTTGGTGAGTGCATTACATTTTGATTAATTCCAAAAAATGTACAGGATAAATATAAAAGAGAAGGTAAAACACTGAGAGGAGAGATACGGTGGAAACAGAAACTTAACAAGAAATTTTTTTTTTTTTTTTAATTTTATTTTCTAATCTGGAAATGATACTTTTTAGTAAGAAAGAGATTCATATATGTTAAGTAGCACAAAGAAGATCTAGAGAAAAACAATAGAAGAAAACTTTTACTTTCTATGAATACAAAGCCTAAAACTTTTTCAGTGAAATTAAAATGCAAGCTGTATTTATCCCAGTACAGTTTTATGTGATGTTCATATATTCTGTGGAACTCATTGCCACAGGAAGTTACTTATGCAAATAGTTATGCACAGAAATGTGCACTGGATTTAGATAAGCTTCAATAAAATTACAGGAATTATCATCTTGCTTTAAATCAGAATCTGAGCACTTCATCTCTTGAGCATTTCTCTTGTGCTATGCACAAAACTTGTTATTTTTTATGTTCATTCCTCTTCTCCTCAGATAGTTATAATTACTTTCAGACCATCAGATCACATGAACAACTGTTGTTTTTGTTGTCATTTTGCTTTGCTTTTTTTGTTTGTTTGTTTTTGTTCTGCATTTGCTTTTGTGTTCATTTTGTTTTTATTTTAGGTTGTTGGTAGACCCATTGTGCCTCAATTATTAAAATAACAAAGCCAGAGACAGCTAATGCTGTAAGGCAATAACAGTCAATAAAATAATTGATTAAATTATTTAATAAACTTGTGTGCGAGATGGAACTCTAGATGGAGCAGTTCCCTTTTTCTGAACTTACTTTGCTGTGCTGTTAATGATTTTACTAAGATATTTACAAAAGTATATTGTCCAATAGTTACTATAATAACATAAGTTTGTAGAAACTTTCAAACTAAATCTATTTCCTTAATAAAAAGTTTACGTATTAGTATGAGAATAAAACCTGTAGCTATTGCTCACCATTACAAATATATTATTTGAATATTAAAGGTATTTATAAAATAACAACATTAGATAGTACCCCCCCCCCCCAAAAAAAAAAAAAAAAACACTAAAGGTAAAATTTAGAAAAGAGAAATATGGAAAAGGACTGGTTGAATACCAGAGTTACAGGAAAAAAGTCACTGTGTTATTTTCTGGTGGTGTGTTACCTTACTTTAAAATGCCTCAAAACCCTGTTTGTAGTGTTGTGTAGACAGAAACTACACATGGTCAACTTTCTGTTCCTGCTCAGGGGAAAAAAGTAGAGGGCTGCTAGTGGGCAGTCATTCTCATTCATATCCTAAAGTATTTTTAAACATTCACAATCAAGAAAAAGAAAAAAAAATAAAAAAAAGCGAGAGTCCTTTTTACATTGTTTTTATGGCCACTTATCTCAAAGCATTTTACTTGGTCTTCTGGAGCCACTGTGAGAAGCATGCTCAGGTGCTTGACATTGTGAATAATACCATCATTCCAACACTTACACTAATATATAATTTTTTAAGACAAGACAACTCCCTAAGCATATTCTGGAGAAGCAGTCCCACTCACTTAGTTTTCCTTCCCCTGTCAATATTTTCAACAGTCTAATGACTGCAAAATTACAGATGCAAGATACAAAAAAAAAAAAAAAGTGTAAATTCCTTTGGTCTGCTTGCTTGTCTGTTCATAGAATCATAGAATGGCTTGGGTTGGAAAGAACCTTCAAGATCATCAAGTTCCACTCCCTGTGCCATGGGCAGGGACACCTCCAACTAGAGCAGGTTGCTCAGGGCCACATCCAGCCTAATCTTAAACACTTCTGGGGATGGGACATCCACAACTTCTCAGGGCAACCTTCTTCAGCCTTTCTTCATAGGAGAGGTACTCCAGCCCCTTGATCATCTTTGTGGCCTTCTTATGGACCTGTTCTAACAGACCCACAACCTTCCTGAACTGGGGGCCCTTGTCCTGGACACCGTACTCCAAGGGGGACCTCACAAGGGCAGAGTAGAAGGGGACAATCACCTCACTCAACCTGCTGACCACATTTCCGTTGATTCAGCCTAGGATGCTGTTGGCCTTCTGGGCTGCAGGCACACACTGCTGGTTCATACCAAGCCTTTTGTCCAGCAGAAACCCCAAGTCCTTCTCCTCAGGGCTGCTCTCAATGAGTTCTTCTCCCTGTCTGTAATTCTGTCTTTTTGCCCAGGCCCAGGTGCAGCAACTTGCATTTAGACTCAATGAATCTCATTAGGTTAATGTGGGTCCACTTCTCAAGCTCATCCAGGTCCCTTTGGATGCCATCCCTTCCTTCTGTGGTATCAACTGCACCACTCAGCCGGGTGTCATCTGCAAACTTGCGGAGGGTGCACTCAATCCCATTGGCTATGTCATTGACATAGGTATTAAACAGTACCTGTCCCAGAACAGACCCCTGAGGTACAGCACTCGTCACAGGCATCCACCTGGACATAGAGCCATTGACCGCAACCCTCTGGGTGTGTTCTTCAAGCCCACTCATTATCCACTGAATGGTCTACCTATCAAATCCACCTCTCTCCAATTTGGAGGCCAGGATGTCATGTGGGACCATGTCAAAAGCCTTACAGAAGTCCAGGTAGGTGACATTGGTTGGTCTTCCCTTGCCTACTGATGCAGTCACTCCATCGTAGAAGGCCACCAGATTAGTCAGGCATGATTTGCCCTTGATGGAGCCATGCTGGCTGTCTCAGATCACCTCTTTGTCCTGCATGTGCCTGTTCTCAGCGCAAAGGAGAAGCAAAAGGGTGGATTCCAATTACATTCCTTTTCCTAATTAAAGTCCCCTCCCAGAAAATTAAATGTGAAAGAAATGGTCTTTCATACCTGGTGTCCTGAAACCAGAGTGGATGCTTGAAGCCATGTTATGCACATTATCTTAATTCTCCTTCTCTTTGGAATGATACCTCAAGGAAAACAGGCCTTGGAGTCCTGCCTCTTGTTAGCAGTATTTCCCTGTTTTGAAACTAGCACCAAGCTACCCAAGCAAAATAATATCAAATATGTACTAAGACTAGAGGATGGGAAGGTAAAAGAGTTAGTTCTTCAGTATATATATTTCTTTACATATGTAGAATAATAAACACTACAAAAATGAATAGTTTTACACCAATATGTAAATACATATAATCACCAACACATTCATTTTCTTCTCTGACCTTAACTCTACACACAGTTTGTATCATGGTCTGTGTTCAGTTTCTGGAGAGTGGAAAGAGATGACTAAATTACATGGTTTTATTCATGCTTTTTTTTTTTTTTTTTTTTTTAATCTGTTTTAACAGTCTGTGATTTTCTCTGCTCTTCCTGAATCTTTGTCATATACTACTAAAAAAGTTTTATACCATTAAAATAAGTCTGGAAACAACTTCAAAACTCACTTATTCTCTCAGAATTGATTTTAATATTTCTCATCAAACGCTGTAAATGGATATCTAATGTAGCATTGACTTTCTTCAACAATATTTCTTCCCAACCTCTCATAACAAATTGCCTTACTTCATAACTTTTCTGAAACATAATTTCCTAATATTTAATATATCTCTTCTGATATGCATTTTGCCTGCTGTTTTTCCCCCATATTTCGGTTTCTCCCTTCCCTCTACCCCACTAAATCCTGTTAATTAAATTATACTCTCCATAGTCTACGTTCTTCAGAATTTGTTTGCAAAAAAATACTTTAAAAATAACTTTTTAAGAGGATAGAAAGTTTTTTTCATGCATTAATTGAGAAGGTACCCTAGGGTACAGATTAATGACCTATTAATATCCCTCTTTGATGGTTTAAGCCAATTGCCTTTCATTCCATCCTGCCTGACAGCACACTTCTGACATATATTCATAGGTTGCTAACAAATGCCTCTCCATGATTTTTCTGCTAAACTGTAATCCAGTACCTGTTCAGGGAAAATTCAAGATTGCTGGGCTTCTGGCAAAACAAACAAACAAACAAAAACAAACAAAAACAAACAAACAATCAAACAAACAACACACACACACATACACCAAAAAAAAAAAAATTCTTTGGATATATAAAGTGTTGAGCCACATTGCTAAAAGGGATGTTTTGACAGAAGACAACGAGATTCTTATGTTTGCCAGTGGTCAGAGGTCTAAATCTACTGAAATATTTGCTACCTCTTTCCTGATCTACATTTGTCACATTGAAGTTGAATAAATGATGTGACCTGACTTTATGATTTCAGCACATTAATAATTCCACATTCATCTGCAAGATAAAACGAAGTGGGACACACATTTTCTAACTGAGAATTTATAAATCAATATTCATTCTGCAAAAGGACTTATGTTAACAAATGAATATGCGAGGGTGGCAGAAAGGAAAATTATGCCTGGAAGAGCTTACAAATCACAAAGGAAAGTAATTACTTAATTTCTGTTGAATAAGTAACAAGTAACAAGACAAGCACCACTCTATGCCAATTTAGATGTGATCAGAACAACACAAAAAAAATAAGAAGGATGCCTGAAGTTTAATGAAATGTTATGAAATACTGGAACATTAACTCCAAAGTAAATAAATAGTGTATTTTTTTCTCAAAACACAGTACCTAACATCAAGCCAGTCACAATACACAGGGTAAAATTATAGCAAGTTTCTTCGAAAGACACAGTTTTGCCATTGACTTCAGTAGCAGTGAGAGGTATCTCTATGCTGAATTTAAGTATACTGCAAAACTGTAGAGTTAAATCCAAAGTTGAAAGGAACATTGTAACTCTGCTAAATATATTAAATCCGTTGAGTATCTAACCTGAGAATTGAGTGAAAATGTTGGTTCACAGGCAAGAATATTTCTTGCACTGTTCAAACAGAAAGAGCAGTCCATGCTGAAGCACTGAATCTCCTTTAATTATCAGATTGGTCATGGACTGAAGATTCTGAACTTCCACAGACTGATTCCTTCAAAACTCTCTACTGCTATGAACTACTGTTTATACTACTGCTATAAAGCAGTATCTGTTCTGAAAATTATTCATCTGTTTTCTGTGCTCACATAGACCCTCATTTGTATATGTGGACTAATATGCCTTTTCTTAATTCCGTGAAGTTTTTAACTAAATATATATATATGTATATATATATATATATAAAGGAAGAAAAAGGAATGCCCCATCAGAGATCAAAATCAGAAGATGTTTTCAGAACATGTCTAAATCAAGTTTGATAAGGTATTGTTTTAAGCTTGAGAATATTCTCATTCTTTCCACTGAAAATATATCCCATTTTCTAGTGAAGGTCCCAATTTCACAGAAAGTCTTTGAGATTTAAAATAATTTATTGAAGGAGAATCTAGTATCCAGCATTTTATTTCAGGGCTCATAGAATCCACTAAATAATCACTTCAAGTAACACATTGTAGTACTCCTTAAAATTGAGGTTTTCCTCTTAAAAAGAGACCTATTTTCATTGCAGTGCTGTTTCTGTGCATCTTTACATCTCACAGCATCAAGCGTGTATAGGATTTCTCAAGGACAAATGATGTAAGAACAGCAGCATTATTTGAGTATTATAGATAAGGATTCCTAAATTGAGGCAACCATCTCACTAAAGACCACTCACTAAACTTTGTCTATAATCTTCTCACAAAACACTTTCAATAACCAGAACATACTCCTCTCCCTTCCCCCCTCCCCCCCCCCCCAAAAAAAAAAAAAAAAAAAAAAAAAACCAAGAACAAACAAACAAAAAGCAACTTATAAGACCCTTGAGGACACATTGCAGTAGAAACAAAGTCTAGATGGTTTGTCTATGCAAGAGCAGGCATAGTTAAAAACAAGAAGGTAAAATGCATCATAAACAAGCCTCAGTTTTCGTGCCTTCCAGAATCTGAATTTCTGGTGAACAATTTCCTGTACTTTCAGGGTGTGATGCTATAAAATAAAGTGAAGTGATCTGGCTTTTTGTTTTAGCTTTTACAGCAATAAATGAATCTCACTAAGTTAGACTTTGAGCCACTCCGTCAAAGCTCTTCTGTCTAATTGTATGTCCCAAAGCCAGGACCACTTCTACGTAACCTTGCACAAGAATATTCATGCTTGTCAACATAACATCAGTTATTTAGTCTCTCCTGAGACCTTTAAGCCCTACTTTCCTCCATTGAACAAGTTCTTAAGAGATCTGACTAAAAGAAAAATTTGAGAAGTCAGTGGTCCTTACTTTACAGGATCTTCTGTGGGGAAAAGGTTAAGGCCTGTGATTTCTGCTATCTTAAGCACTGTTCACTTCTAAGCAGCTAACAGTTTTTCACCAAATAATCACAGTGTTTGCACAAAGTAAAGAAGAAACAGTTGAGTGCTACAGAGAGCTAAGCAGTTAGTGCTTTCTCTGCTAAATGTCAGCAATGGTTGTTATCTGTTTGCTGCAAGCAATGTTTTCCAGGCACTACGCTAACTCCTGGTTCTTCAGATTGCAATGGCAAAACTCAGTTGACTTCAATGGACTCAGGATTTCATTTAGTTCCTCTGTATTTTAAAACTCAGAAGTTGCCAGAGGCATATAGTCCTTTTGAGATAAATAATTCTAAAAACAAACAAAGAAACAAACAAAAAATACAGAACAAGAGACGCAAATCCATTGTTTTCCTAACAGCTAAAAATCTTTCACTGCAATATGTACAAGAGCAAATAATCTTTTTCACTGTATCTTAAGGGGATTTATAGTGTGTATGAAGTGTAATGGCTCATTGAATCACAACAACCTGTGTGTTACATTCAAGTGAGAGTCACTATTCTTATGTAAGCAATTAGATGAACTATAACAAATGTTATCTTAAAGTTTTATGCTACTGATAGCTCCACTTTCTGCCATTAAAGATCCACATGGTCAAGGAGATGAAGGTTTTGTTTTGCTCTTAGTGAAAGTGCATTTGCTTTTGGTTAATAACTCCAGTGCAATTGTAATAATAATAATAATAATAATAATAATAATAATAATAATAATGTAAGAATGAATGAACAAGTTCAAATGCACCGTTAAACTTAACAGATCATTGTGTAAATTCACTTTGTCACTATGCCCAAGTATTTGAGACCAAGGCGTCCACAGTCTATATCAAATCCTGTGTGGTGGTTTAGGCAGGTTATTGGTCCTGATAACAGTGCCCAGAAGAGAGTGTTCAGGTTGTTCCTGGTGATTTTTTTACTTTCAGATGACTCATAAAGGATTGGCCATTTAGAGCTTCAGTATTGTTCTTGATACACATTTTTGGTATGCAAATAACAACTTATCAAAAACAGGACTAAATGCTTCCTCCTCAATCATTTTGAAATATAAATGTAACATCTAAAGAAAGCAGGAGAAAAGAGACCTCATTCCTCTAGAGATTCAGTTCTCCTCAATAAGGATCAACAATACTGGACTCACGTGACCACACATATATATGCTCATTTTTACCTAATCAAAAAGAATCTCTTTACATACCAAGGACTTGTGTGCATACAAGTGTGTTTGATTGCATATCTGGAGTGATAGAGTTTGAATAGACAAAGGATTATACAAGTTGGCGGTGTTACTTAAATGTGTATATGTAGGTACACATTGTATGAAGGGGAAAGGCACGAAGCAGTCACATCCCTCTCTTACTTTCTGTCTGTGAGGATAAGATGATCTCACAGCCCTCAAGTGTTTTCTGTATTAATAACATAATGTCATTCATTATTTAGTTCTTTAAATGTTCAATATATTTTATAACAGGTTGGAGTCTAAAATGAGGTCAGGTTACTGCATCTTTCACCTACTTGGTTCTGCCTATGAGGAAAAAAAAAAAAAAAATTACTGTGTTGTCTGTATTTCACATCACAGGTTTTGAGGCACAGCAAGGTAAATACAATCCATTTGGCATGAAAGCCATATTGTTTTCTACAATACTATGCCTTTCATTACATCAGTGTTTAATTTGCAAATAGTTTCATGCAAAGTTGGATGGGAAGAGTAGAAGAAAATGCATTTTGTTGCCTTCTTTGAACAAAGCAGCATAATTTTTTTGTGAATTTTATTTTAACTTTTTATAATTTTTATACAGTAGGTACAGATTTATTGCTTTGAATTGACTTTGAATCGTTTCCAAATTACTCATTATTATGATGAATAAAAAATGAACACTTAAAATTATAAATAATGGTACATGTAAAAACCTTATCAATTTTCACAAGAATACATCTGTTTCATTTCATATGAAAATCTTTGTGATTTGGGTGTATAGTCGTAGGTACATAACACAATAGTCTTTCCATGTAACTTTATGCCATGTGTTGAGATGTGAGTCTTTTCTGTAGGAATTGCAAACACTTTACTTGGTTCATTATTTTCCTCTCAAGAATTTCTGTTTCTTTTAATCTGTGGGTTTATTTTTATAAAGTAAAGCAGAAATAAAACAATTCTCTCATTTATTTTTAATGGCATATTCTAATTCAACAACAAAGCAACAACAACGACAACAACAAAGGAAAATATTCATCTTTAAGCCACAGGGGAAAAAATAGAATTATATACATGGCTTTGGGTGAATACAACAGATGTTATTTCTTCCAACCATAATCCACAACATCAAGTAGTCCTTAAAAACTCTGCAGGGAAGTGGTTTCCAAAATGCCTGGATTGTCATGATATTATGTTTGAATTCTGACTATTACTCATTTCAGTTAGGCTCAGGTTCAGGAAATCTGAGAAGTATTGAAACATATATGCTTACATTTCTTACTGGTTTTTTTTTTTCGTTTTCTTTTTTTTTTTTTTTTTCCTTTTTTTTTTCGTGTTCGTTTCATTATCTTCTCCACAACCTTTTCATCATTTCCCTTGACTTCATTCAACTTTCTCATGCTGGCACACATAATGAATGTATTCACTGGTGTAGCTAGGAATATATTACTGTTGAATATTCCCTGGAGCAAAGCTCCATCAGTGACACACTGCTGCTTAGTGGCTGCTAAGTGGCTGCTTATCAGTGACACATGCCTGCCCAGAGATGCAAAACTGCCTGATTCAGTCCTCCCTTTCCTACCCATTTTTGGGATATATTAATGAAAATGGAGGTGGGAAGAAGACAATCTTTGCCTTTAAGGTACAAATCTTTAAGTGTTTTAATTATTCTGATTCTCATCCAGGCTGCTGGGAGTTTACCTTAACCATGTGCACTGGCATCATCTAGCCAGCTAAAATAAGGCTAGCCTGAATAACCTCATTGTTTGAACTCTGCTTTCCAAAATTAATACTCTCAGGATATTCTTAAAAAAAAAAAAAAAAAAAAAAAAAAAAAGGAAGCGCATGGGAAATAACACTCTTAATTTGAATGACTATTTCCTGATTCACTCAAGTCTGTACACATAGTGCATTGCTATCACTTTCTCCAATGATGGGTTCGGTTATTTGCCTCCTCTATTTTTTTTTCTTTTCTGAAAAACTGAAAAGTTTTCCTGCTTTAGCACTACTAAACTGCACTATTAAAAATTTAGCCATCACTTCTACAGACATAGTACTTCAGGTGTAACCCTAGTATCAATACATGTGTTGTCTTTAGAGGATAGCAAAGCACTTGACACATGTGCTGGTGAACAGCACTATGAGAAGGCAAGAGGATGGAAGTACCTTTGTACTCTCAGCTCTTTTGTGGCTGCAGTTTGTTCTAGAATGTTTGCTTAGGTGTATAAGACATTCACCAGCTTAGGAGCAAACATGACCAGGATGGACTTTTTAAAGAGTTATTCATCCCAATCCACTCAAAGATGGAAGGTTGTTTTAGGCACTGGCTTCCCAGTGTGCACACACTTATACATTCCTGGTATAGCGCATCTCTTGTGTAATGAACAGTCTAGTTAGTGATTAGAAATGGAGACAGAGGTACAAAAGCCTGTTTTATCAAAACTCATGTCCCATTGCTTAACAAATCTGAGCTGCTTTGCATTTTCTGGGAGGGGGGTTAAAAAAATAAGTTTTGCCTGGTTTTGGTGTGCACAAACCATATTAAATCTGGTTGTTTTGGGTACTTTTTTTTTTTTTTCTTTCTTTCATATTTGAAAAAACAACCCATACTGTCAGGCTCGAGTATCCTATTTTGTATCAAGACAGTGGAGCAAATACAAAATACCAGTATGTCTTTTACTCTATTGCAGACTGTATCTCAATTTAAAAGAGGCAGCCTCTTCTACTAAATTAGTGCCTGTCTTAAAGAGGCAGCATTTTCAGCGAAGTAGACAAAACTGCTGAAACATCTGTACATCCTAAATGAAAAAAAAAAAAAATGTCCTTTTTCTATTTTTTTTTTATTTTTTTTCTGTACTGTTTATTCAAAATGAAATATGGGGTATAAACTGAAGCAACAAAAACAAAAAAAAGCTATGTATTTGCCACTTATATCTTGTTGAAAGTTCTGCATTCTGCACACTTATGTTGATTGCAACATGCTGTGTACCTGGGTTCAAAGTGAAATTTGTGTCTTTGTTCTCTTGCCAAAATTTTTCATCTTCTCCAGAAGACTACTGAGTCCTCCTTTGCCATTGTAGATCTCCAGTATTCTTTTTATTTTTGAACTTGGAGAAAAAATGTTTTAATATGTATACAACAAAAGAGTGAAAGGAATTTTAAACCAAATCTTTCTAGGCTTACAGTACTGGGGAGGCATAAAATGAATATGCGAGCTCTTGTACTGATAAGAGTAAAGAGGAATTAAAATGTAATTGTCCAGACCAACTTTCTGCAAGAAGGAAGTGTTGAATGCTACTGAAAATAGCTTTCACTTTCCCTCTCCATTTCTCTCTTTCCCTCCCTACCCATGCATCCCCAAGCCGTTAATTCAGCTCAAAGATATTTTGCGCAGGTGTTTATGTAACTGTGATACACTGGGAAAATTCCAACTCAAATTGATTCAGCTCGGAGATATCCTAACCACATTTCCATCACTGTTGTGGGGTGGTCTTTATACACTGGTAAATGACCAGTTAAAGAAAGTCTGCAGGCTTTTTCTAACTTCCAAAAATGGTCTCTTTAGCACTGGTGTGTATCAATGCATCTATTTCTAGTAATGAATTTCCTGTTAGGAAAAATATTACACTCCTGATGCAACCAGGGTAAGAGTTTAAGTGACGGTCTTGCTTTTTCTTTCCTCTATGGTATGACTGGAAAACAAATCTCCAATTGTTTTACCATAAGTAAAGTTGTTTCACGCAATTGTCACTACATAATTTAGGGTGGGTCAAGGAATTATTTAGGTTCCAGTTTTTTTCAAAACTTTACCCCGCTAGGCTGCAAAGATTAACTTTAAGAAATAAAATTAGCCTGTGTAATAAAGATATTTATTCATCATTATAAAAGCTAAATGCTTAATAATTTTCTGATACAAAATAAAAAATACATATATTTGGGGAAATGACTCTCTTGGCAAAGTTGCATACGTTCATTTGAAACAAAGGATAATTTAAAAGCAAAAAAAGGAATCTGCAGAGCATGTAGTCATTGAGAGTCTTTGGCTGTAAATGTTCCTGCCTTTTCTCCGTGGAAGCACATGTCTTTGCCTGCTGTTCATCAGCCTTGAGTTTGATGGGGTGATTTTAGTCAGCTGTCTCTATCATTTTGGCGCAGACAAAAATCCTTTAAAAAATGTTACACTTCATCAAAGTGCATCATGAGACTTCACGGTCATTATCTCAATGGCCGCTCTGATGTGCTACAATTGGCAGGGCCACAGACGGTGGGGGGTGTATTAGAAGAAAGCCAGTGTTTCATGTGGAAAGCTGGCAAACCTCTCCAAGCTTCTGTCAACAACTCAGCAGCCTGATCCAACGCACTGAGTGCTGATTATGCTCTTGTTTCTGTAGGAAGTAAACAAGAAAATGAATTCCACAGCACAACACAGCCTCTTTGTATCTTCAAAATGGTGTGGCTGGAAGCTGGCCAGCCTCGTTGAAAGTTTAGCCATTTGTGTCATCAGGGTGCTGGTACTGATGGAGGCTTTGATTACAGCTTGGATCCATCATGGAGACCTTTCACGGACAACCACTCAGCAAAGAAAGGCATTGATAGGTTGTTGGGTCAATTTAGCCATAAGGGTGCAGAGCAAGGTCCTTTTGAAAAGACTAATGGATTAGCTGCACAACCAGTCCCACTGCAGGGCCTTATTTCTCAAGTAACTTCCTGACTGCTTTGCAGCTTGGCAGGGACTCTCTTCCTCTAAAGCTAGCTTCAGTACGTTCTTGTTATCAATAGTGCAGCTCAAAGGATTAGACACAAAGAGCTTTACAATTTAATGAAAACAGCTGTTGAAACAACAATTAAGGCAAACAATAGTTTGCATGAAAAACTATTAATTATGCAAAGTTATGCAGAAAGTATAATACTTTTTTATTCATAACTGCCTTACATGACTGACAGAAAGTTAGACACCTTCTCCACTGTTGATTTAAAGGTGTCAGCAAGTGGTGTCACTTATCATAATATTCACCATTTTTTTTGTTTTGTTAACATTTGAGCAGCTAATGGTTTAAAGCCTGTCAGTTCTCTGTGGCATGGCTGCAGCAGAAACAAGTAAAACAATAATCGAATGAGCTAATATTTCATGTCAAAGTAGTGCTGAGCTCTCAAGTTTACTGTGCTACTTTGCTAAGAACAATGCTTTATGCAAGCAGTATATGCCATAATGTTGCTTAAACATATTCCTCTGCACAAGTTTCTTCCCCCTTTGCACAGTCTCTTCCAGTGTGTGCCTTTATGGAAGAGTCTTAAAGGCAGTCCCTTGGCCAAGTCATTCGCCAGAGATTGCTCCAGCAGTACCCACTTTACACCCCCTTCACATCCCCAGCTTTTCTTCTTCCACTGAACTGTTAGCATCCTACCTTCTTGTCTTCCTTCTCACTGACTCTCAAAAATTCATTGCTCCTCTATTTGCATTCTCCATCCTTGACTAGCAGTGCTGAGAATTGACTTACAGTCTTTTGAATACAGTATGTTCCACATCTTGCCTTCATACAGCACCTTGAGCCATCGTACCAAGCAGTCCCATTTAAAATGTTATTAACTTTGCAGATATAAACACTGTCTTATGCCTCCAACTACAGTTTATTTCAGGCTGCCAGTTAATTGGCATGCTCTAACACCCATATTAAGCCAACTTGAAAATACTGCTTCAGAATGCCTTGGGAATTTAACTAATTTCATGCTAGAACTTAATAAGTAGGATCCGACACTCTCTTTCATATTTTCAGTAATCCATTAGGTGACTGTAACTTCTTTCAGTGACTGGATGAAAGCTTTATTAGTCATAGGGTCTCTACTCTAAACATGTCACCAGAATTTAGTACAGTATCAGCACTAAAATGCAATTGACTTTCTGACTAAATAGACTTTCAATGATGTCCTAGAAAGTAGTTTCGGATAACCACTTTGAAAGCTTTCTGCTAAACAGGATTATAATTTTATTCAACCATTAGTTTCTGTTTCCTTGAGCAATTTTAATCTAGTGACAAATATGTAGTAGTTATATAAAATGAAGTAAAATAAAGTAAAGGAAAATAATAATAATAATAAAAAATCAGTCTATACTGGATCAGCTCCTCAAATAATGTAAGTGGATCTTTGCCAAATTGTATTATTTAAGGATCTCACGTAATATTTAAATTGATGTCCTGTAAAGCTGTTTCTGTCTAAAATCCACTGCGTAAACTTTCTTCCTTCTCCCACTTCATCTGTTAAATATATTCCTTTTCCTCTCTCTCTTCTATTTATTTATTTATTTATTTCACTCAAGTTCATAAAGTGAAGAGTTGTTTTATCCATGCTGGCTGATACTTTAAGATTTGCTCTTCTGTCACCACTGTGTGTCTAGCAGGTTGAGAAAGTTCATTAGCTCATTTCCTGGCAATAAGCCAGTTAATGTGTATTTATGTAAAATCTCTGATTTTTTTTTATTTATTTATTTTTTTTACATCAGAAAATGCAAACTAATTTTCCAATGAGTTAGACTGAAAGTAAATGTCCCATACAGAAAGTTGCAGTTTATATTTTACGCTAAAGACTTCTCAACAGCACCTGAAACTTGAAAGCAATTATGCCAGTTATCCAGATGTGGTTTTTCAATCATTTTGGTATTATTTTATTTTATTTTGTTTTATTTCATTTTATTTTATTTTATTTTAGCAGTGGTATGTTTCGTAGCTGTCATGCTGGCACAGTGCTCCCATCTCTTCATTACTCATTCAGCTCATGCAGCTTAATTGGACAAGGGTAGAGTGAATTTGACAAACATCACAGCAGCAGAAAAAGCAATCACTCTTTCAAGATGAAAATTTGTTTGATGTCTTACTGTGTAACTCATTTACTCTCCTTGGGTATCATGTGACCTGAATGTTAATCAGCCATTGATTGGCTTCTCTCCGTGGACAGTCACATGGCAAGAATATTAACAGGCTGGGACCAGTAGCAGCACTGGTAGGCAACCTTTGGATTGGCTGCCAGGTTAAGATAGGGAGATAAGTGGGTGCTTGATGAACACTTGACAGAACTTCACAGAAAATTAAGGCACTAAAATAGCATGAGAAAGTCTTGTCAAATCAAGCATGATTATCATTGAATGTTTAAGGAATTCATCATCTGCATGAAATTGATACACTTCAGCACCAGCAGGCCCTGCAGTCAGCAGGGACTCATCAGACTTTTATTTATATGTGTTCACTAAATCACATTAATTCTGAGAGCTAAAACATGCTAAGGATGAAGGTTATTTTCTGTTCAATCTAATTTATCTATGACAATAATCATCACTATTAACATGTCAAATTAGATTGCAGTCATTTTATGTATGCATGCTGATTTGGAAAATAGTGTTAAACCGTCCCATAGTAATTAACAATTGGTAAAGGTATGCAGGGCCTGAAGTCATCAGCCTATCTAGATGGGAAATTACATTTTATAGATGGGATTTATAGATATGTATCCTTACTTAATTCTGAATATAAATTATAAACAGTAAAAGCAGCTGTATTTCTTTATGATGCCATTAGGGCTAATAATCATTGAGGGAAGTGTGGCCTTCTCTCCAAATTTCATGTCAAATTCTGATCCTCACAAAATTGAAAGGTATTGTATTATGGTTTCATGAAAAAAAAAAAATAAATCTTTTTTCTTTGTACTGTCCTTTTTCTTC
This sequence comes from Cygnus olor, assembly GCF_009769625.2. Classification (NCBI taxonomy): domain Eukaryota; kingdom Metazoa; phylum Chordata; class Aves; order Anseriformes; family Anatidae; genus Cygnus; species Cygnus olor. The sequence continues at coordinate 41,544,325 of NC_049198.1, read as the reverse complement.
TGTGGGTTATCTTTCTAATAATTTACCAACAGCTTCTAGGTCTTAATACAGTTCTAGCAAGGCTCTGTAGGTATTTATACATGATTTTATTCACTGTACAAGCATTCACATCAGTGTTGGTATGTAATTACATGTATTATAACAATGCACATTCAGAAACATCTGCCAGTGTTATTAATGTAATACGTATTGATGATTATGCAAAGTTGGTGTGGGTTTTCTTTTTTTTTCTTTTTTCTTTTCTCTCATTATTTCTTTCAGATGAAAGAAACATTGGAATTTGTACAGATTAACCCACTCAGAATCCCCTATTCTTAAGAAATCTTTAAAGAAAAAAACTTCTGCTGAAACACTCTTAACATAAGTCCTTTTTTTCACAGTAGGTATTTCATGGTACTGATTGCTTTAATAATACTTCTATAGTCACTTGACTTATAAAGTACTACTGTATTACAAAATTCTTGGTTTTAAACTGTCTGCTTGGTAATGAAGTTTTAAGGGAGCATTTGTATCCTTTTTGGCTGGTGTCGTTAGAAGAATTTTCACATACATGCACACACACAATCATATTTTGGCTTACAGAATTACTTTTTTAAAAATAAGAGGAAAATAATCTGTTATTTCTTATTTTCCCTATCCTAATCTCTTGTGATCCTGGTACTGCTTCTCTCTCTCTTTGGAAGCCCTCTTTATTGATTAAATGAATCTGTTCAAAAGACTGGTTCCCAGGCTCTTTGATCTAATCCGATCTGATCTTATCCGATCGCTTCAGCAGGACATTGGGGAATTAACAATAAGCAGCTTTACCACAAGTGTTTAATAACTCTACACAATCTCCTTATGGCTCCGAGCTGCTCAAGTTCTCATCCAGTCAACAGCTCACAGTGTAACAGATTGGACATCCCTCTGAACCTGAGGAATTTTCATGCACTGTGAAACTAATCACTTCAAGTTCCTTCATAAATCACACAAAGCAGATTTTAGCATCTTAACAAATTGAAAAAAAAAAAAAAAAAAAAGGAACGGGAGGGGTGTGGGGGGAGGAATTCATCTACTGAACTAAAGACCAGGAAAGGGCACGAGGAGGGGTGGAGGTATAATCTAAATTCTGTCATCTTATTTAATGTGTTTCTCATCTGCTTAACTTTCACAAGCATGAAATAATTCAGGCAGGCTAAAGCTGTACAACCCTTCGAGCCCACACTGACCTTATTTTTTTCCCATTATTGTAGAAAACGTGGTTTCTACAGCAGTTGTGTTATTTTTGTTCCTGCAACAGCCCTTGAGATTTCTGGCAACATGCAATTAAGCAGGTAACATGTGATACGGAGTAGTGAGGTGTTTTAACTTCTTATTACATATTACATCAAAGTTCGAATAGATGAGCCGAAGGGATGTCTTGATGCCGACAGGAGAAGCAGGGTTGTTTTCTTCTTTTTTGAAAGTCAAGAGCAGTAGCACCTTCACAATGAATCCAGTGTGAGATTTAATACTTAGACCTTTCCATGTCACATCCCTCCAGAGAAAATGAGTTTTATTTCCACTTTCCAAACATCAAAAGAAGAGTCAAAACGAGTGATATTTAGGCTGTGACTATCATTTTCAAACACCCAGACATCTGAGTCTGTGTAGGAGGTAGGGGACGGGAAGAGAACACCACACTTGCGAAATGGTTCACTGAATGTTAGAATTGGGAGCTAGGCTTTTTATAGCCACAAGGAAAGAAAACCTGGCAGTTTTGCTGTAGAGCCAGCTCATGTGGTCAATGGCTTTGGTATTCAACTGAACTAGTTTAAAATGTAACCAACATCACAAAATGAAATTCTCTAAGTCCTTTCACAGAGTTGGGAAGACTTCCAGAGAAAAAAATAAATAGCAATATCCATGCAAATGTATCATTCTAGGTTCACCTTAAAGATTTCTGAACACAGTTTTTACAAAGATATCTTAGGGTTTTAAGGAGATGTGAAACATGTTTGATTATTGGTTTTGGGGCCAACATATTTATCAAATTATGAAGATAAATTATGGATTTGTAACAAAGGTTCTAAATAATATCATTTCTAAATCTTGTTATTATTTTAGTGCTTGCTGTGGAAAACATTTGTCTACTGTTAGAAAATTCCTTTCTGGATTACTTGTACTTAGAGGTTACTATTTATGTTGTGGCTTGTAACTGAGGATGGTTTTCTAGACCAGGTCTTGTAAAGGTATCTCATCTTGCTCAGATCTTAGATTAATTGGAACTACTCAATGTATTGAGGCAGCCGTTTATAACCAAATGCGTTTCTGAAATTCAATTTTTAGATTCAGATACGGTTATGAAATTCAAATACAATTCAATTCTTCTTTTACTACTCTCCTGTAAAGAGAAAACAACTACTACTGAAAACATCTCCAGAAAGGATTTAAGGTCAATAGTAAATTCTTTTGATTTACAGTTCAATCAAGAAGCATGTAAGTCTTGAAGACTACTTTATGTCTGTACTGTTGAAGTAATTTGAATATAAAATGATGTCAAGAAGTGGCCAAATCACCTATTTATTGAGTCTTTTTCTATATATAAGTTTGTTTTCTAATTATGAACAATGATTTTTGTCTGGTTAATGTCATGGAACCACCATGTAAGAGATGTTTAGTTGTTCTTTCTTGCTCAGTAACAATCAACAGTGACTGGAGACTAGAGAATAATTCTGTATTTAATTGACTTTGACATTAACCACTGATGATGGCTCTGCCATGGAAAACTTTGCTAAGAGTTATGATGTGTTGATAATTTCAAAACCATCCACAGAAAATCCAAAATAATGTACACTCATCTTAGATGATTACTGGAAACCAGCCCAAGGAAAAAACAAAACACAACATATATACTTAAATTGATTTAGATAGAGATATTTTCCAAGCAATAATGCACTATTTATAGAATTGAGATATTATGCAGATGTTTCAGTAGGGGGATTAGTTCTGTTGCTGTTGTGCTTGGAGTCCCCTGGGATTTAGTGTTGATTTAAAACCTTTACACTTAAACATTTTCCCAAAAGTATTGTTCTATTTGGAGACAACATATTTCAAATGTCACCAAATTAACAGTATTGCCCTGTGTAAGTGAACATATGATATTTTTTTTTTCACTATTGTTTCTCATAGAAATAACTACAAAGAGAAATAAAATAAAAGAAATAAAATAAAACAAAACAAAACAAAATAAAATAAAATAAAATAAAATAAAATAAAATAAAATAATAAATAAAAGCCACTGAACTTGGAAAATAATTCTGGAAAATATTGTTTTAAGACTGATACTTTGGGATCAATTTTATGATGCTGGCTGAGAATTTTCCAACAAAACATTTTTTTCAAAGCACAAATTTCATTAAAGTTTTTGTTGTGTCATTTTTATGAGCTTTTGATGAAATACAGGCAGCATTCCTTTGGAAAGATATTTCTTCTGCTGACATCTCACCTGCTGTGGTTCTTTAAGCCTAAAACTCAAAGAGTTTCAGTAGCATACCTGTTGTACAATTTGCCCCGAAGGTGCTGGACTGTGTCACTAGACAGCTTGATTTGTGGGGCTCATAGCATTTCAAAACCAGTCTGTAAGCCTGAGAAATCCCAGCAGCTCAACAGGAAGCTTGAAGACCTCAAGAATGATAGTTTGAACTGAAGTACACTTGATTTCTATGCTTCCTCACATAGTTGAACACCAGACTTCTGTTTTTGTGTTTCCTACACCAAATATTTTGATTAATTTAGGATACTTTTTATGGGTTATTTTCCCTTCCATGTTTGTTTTGTTTTGTTTTTTGTTTTGTTTTGTTTTGTTTTTAACATCTACTTTTTGTTCCAAAAACTTAACTCTGAGTTTTTGTTATTTTGGGGTTTAGTTTCTGCTTTTCCAATTTTTCAACCAAAATAGAGGCCCTGAGTTTTGATATTATGTTTGTAATCATTGTGATCTAGTATGATAGTAGGATTATGTCATTTTAACATCTTTCAGTCATATCACTCAGACCTCATTGATATTCCCAGGCAATGCAGCAATGACAATGCATGATTGCCTGTATCTGTTTTCCCTCATGGTTTATTACAAAGAAGATGCAGGAAGAGCTAGGATTTTTCCTTAATTTCAGGGCCAAATGTGACAACAAACCTTTCTCTTGGAACCATAAACACATGGGGCTCATCAGTTCCAAATCCTGACTCCACATAGGACAGCCTAAGAGTTAAACTGTGTATCAAGAATGTTGTCCAGACTCTTCTTGAACATCAACAGGCTGGTACCATGACCTCTTCCCTGGAAAGCCCATTTCAATGCCTGACCACCTTCTCAGCGAAGAATGCTTTAAGCTTCACCCTCATTTCCTATCACTGGCCACCAGAGAGAGGAGATCGGCACCTAAGTGTACACACCCCATCATGAGGAAGTGGTAGACAGCAATGGAGTCACCCCTCAGGCTGCTCTTTTCTAAGGTGAACAAACAAAGTATCCTTAACTGCTTCCTTGCTTGTTAATTATGCCCATGAGTACTTTCACCAACTTTGTTGCATTCCTTTGGACATTTCCTAACATTTTTATATCCTTCTTATATAGTGGCACCCAAAACTGAGCACAGTACATGAAGTGAGGCTGCACCAGCACAGAGTAGGGTGGGACAAACACTTTTGATGGACTAGCTACACTCTGTTTAAGGCACCTCAGGATACAGTTTACCCTTCCGTCCACCAGGGCACATCATTGACTCATAAGGAGTTTATCATCAGCCAGAACCCTAGATCCCTTTTCAGGGCTACAGCCACTTGTCCCCCAGCCTATATGTCCATTCATGATTGCAACATCCCAGATGAAGAATCCACCATTTGCTCTTGCTAAATTTCATACGCTTGGAGATTGCCCAGCACTCCAATCCAGCAAGATTTTTCTGTAAGGCCTCTCTAACCTCAAGGGAATCAATAACTTCTCCTAATTTAGTATTGTCTGCACATTTACTTAGTGTGCACTTAACTCCAATGTCCAGGACATTGAACAAAACATTGAAAAGAACTGGTCCTAAAATTGAGCCTGGGAGAAAACCACTAGTGACCACCTGATGTTACTTCACCTATTCCAGCTCCTCGGTACAGACTCTTCAGCCAATTGTCTACCCATCTTATTGTGTACATGTCCAACTGTATAATGGACAAATTAATATAATGGTATCAAAGGACAGTGTCAAAGCTTTGCTAAAATCCAAAGAAAACACATCTACAGTAAGGCTAAATACATCAGCTTCTGAAGAAATCTGTCCTATAAAGAAAGCTGCAGTGGTGTCCTTAGTTGCATAGGCTGTCATAAAAGTATCTAGTGCACTGTACTCATAAGCCGGTTTATCAGAGAACACAGAGACAAGCTAAAGTTTTAAACCTCTAAATTTATCATGCTCAGTGTTCAAGGTTTCATTGTATCTAGGAGATATATACCAGGATAAAGATCAAGACTGACTGGCAGTACCCCTGGAATAACAGAACTTACCACTTCAAAGCCTATTAGTCACTATAGATTTATTATTATTTATTTATTTATTTATTTATTTATTTGGAAATACTGTAAGAATAAGAAAGAAAACTAAAGGTCTTCACAAATTTTAACATTTTCTACTCATATTTCCAAGAGCAAGTGCTTTGATAACATGAATACAATGCATGTTTAAGTAGGTATAATAAAAATAAATAAACCCTACTAAACTGAAAGACTGTATTGTGTTTATAGGAGGAAGGGGAAGAGGAAACCAAACATGGTAAATATTAGTCAAGGTTTTTTAAAGCACAGCTGAAGGCAACTCAGATATCTAATGATGAGAAAGGTGTAAGAACTAAGTGCAAAAATGTTAGATCATTTATTTAACTATACTATTTTTCCTGAAGTTACATTTCTGTAATTAACTTATGACCACACACAAGTCTAATAACTAAGTTGGTAAAGAATGTACTTTTTAGTGAAGCACTGATTAGATAGGCCTGCAAAGTATGAAGCAGTGACTTCCAGAGATATGATAGTGAGATATTATAACTGGAATTGAACTGAAGCAGTGCAGCCGTGTCCTTGCAGCCCAGCCTGTGGCTATACAATTGTTTTGCAAGACATCACATTTTGCTGTGTTAACACAACATGTCTTCGAGTATGATATGTGCATACCTTACTAGTCAAGGATTGCAAAATACCAGATGAATATGACTTTTTGCCGGAGAATTATAAAAAACAGTACTTTTTCTGCTTTTCTCTGTTATTTGTCCACATTAAAATGACTGAAATTTGCAGATATCCTACTAACTATACTGACTATTGGGTCTGAACTCTATATTTATCAAAACCTTAATATACAAATTGCATGGTAGAGCATCTGATTCTTTCTCTTTTCTATAAGCCTTCATACAAAATTATCGTTATTATAAAAATCCAACATTGATTTTAGATTTTATTCTTTTAATTTAGAGTATCTTGAAAGATTTGGAAAACAGACTCTCTGTTCAGAGTAGAACACCAAGCTTTGTCCATTGTTTTAGTTTTAGTTTTAAAGGATACAGCACCAGCATTGTAAGAAACTTCCTCTCTCCAAGGTCACCAAATAGAACAAACAAGGCAATTATGCAATGAGTAATTAAAGTCTAAATTCAAAGCAAGCACCTCTGTTTATATCAGAAATGGTAGTGAATTGTACTCAGGACTGTTAAAGCTGGGTAGCTGAGAAAACTGTGAACTAAGCCACAGCTTATCAAGTATTTTTCTTCAGGTCAACCTTGAACACCCTGAGTACTATGTTACGTTAAGTTATATTTTCTTATTTATTAACCATATTTCTGTAACTGAGGCCAATGATGTTATTGTTATTGTTATTATTGTTATCGTTATTAATGAGATGTGATCTGAGTTGAGGCAGTTACTTGATAAGCAAATCCAAAGTTCTTTAGTCTTTGAAGGAACAGGAACCACATTGTTTGGGTGACGGTCTAATGTTTAAGCAGTTATCTAAGCAAGTTTCTAGGGAGATAAAGTGTTTTTTTTGTTTGTTTTGTTTTTTGTTTTTTTTGGGTGGGGGGTGTAAAGGTACCTAAAAATATGATAGAAATAAAGCATATATGTAAGGATTTATTGTGAAGATCCTGCAATATTTAAAAATGAAACTAGTGGTGGGATGGATTACTCTGTCCAAATCAAGATGTCTACATATGAACTATTTTTCTAAGCTTTCCTTATAGTCAGTAAAGAGAGGCAATTCATTCCCCTCAACATATAGAAAAAAAATTGTTACAGCTTAAATGAACCATGTTCTACAAGTTTCCATTTCACTCTGTTGACTGTAAGAGGTTCCTAGCTAAGACTTAGATGTCCATACTGTAAGCCATCTAGGTAAACTGCATCTCACCCTCAATGCCCACTGGCATCTCTTTACACTAAAGAAACTCTACAAATCATAACAATGTGTTTATAGATCTATTCAGACTTTATGTACTTAGTTAAAAGTGTCATTACCATCCAGGTTCCATAGTCAGATTCTTTACTGTTTATCAATTACCAATTCGAGGTTACTTGATGATGTGAATCAGTACAATATTCGTGGCTTTAGAATTGTTACAGCAACACATGAATACACCCTTGACATCAAATATTGCAAAAAAAAAATATATATATATATTGTTTTGTAGCAGGCTGTTCACATGAATATGTAAAATAAAATAGTGTTACTTAAAAAACAAAACAAAAGAAAAACCTTTCAAAACAAAACAACAACTACAAAAGAGAACACTCTTCCACAGATGAAAGCCACAAATTGGAAAAGAAGCTTATAAAAATGCATTACACTCTGTCTGGTTTTGAAATATGGCCAAACTGAACCATAAAATGCAGATCCTGTTGCACAAAGTCTGCAGAATTCAACCACGAAGCCACTACACCAAGAATGTTGTGCCAAACAAAATATATCAGGACTAGTTATGCTCAATAAAATCTCTAAATCAGAAGGAAGTTCCTTATACATAGAACACTTCCTCACACTTAGAACACTTCCTAATGTCAAGGAAAATACATGTTACTTTGTTTAAATATAGGAAAGTCTCTTGATGTCATGTTATTTGTCAAAAATTGTCAAAAAAAGTCTAAATTCAAGATATGAAAAAGAAATAAATTCCCAGTATTTCTTCATTAAGATTAGGAGTGTATAGATTTTAGTGTACTTTTTAGTTTATTTGCACCAGTTAAAGGTTCACATGGGCTAAAGGTTTCCAGAAGTGAAGTGAGAATCTCCTTCACTTCTGCTTAAACTAGAACAATTTGAGGATATATGAATTATGAGCAGTGCAACTGAATAGTTTGTATGAATATATATATATATATATACACATATATAAGTGTATATACATATGTATGTACATATATGTAAAGTCATATAGCCTTAATCTTGAGAAAAGAGTCAGGTAGTCTTCATGTGTCATGACCTATAACAGAAATAAAGACAAGCATTTACTATTTTTCCAATGCAAACACATGTGACTTAGAGTGTAAGAAAATTATTTTATGGGTATAATAATGTGATAGGCCGACCTTGACCAGAAGCCAACCACCCACACAACTGTTTGATTGCTCCCTCCTCCCCAGTGGGATGGAAGAGACAATAACAAACACAAAAGCGAGAAACTCATGGGCTGAGATAAAGACATAATCCTCCATTAGTAAATGAAGGAAAAAGGAAACAAACAAACAAACAAACAAAAACAATTAGTCAGCACCTCCCACAAATAGGCTGGGGCCTCCCATAAGCAGCCACTCGCTGAGTAACAGCCACCCTGGAAAAACAAACAAACAAAATCTCCTTTGCTACCCCAGCCTTATTGCAAGTGTGTTACATGGTATGGCATACCCCTTTGACCAGTTCTTGTCAGCTGATCTGTCTGTGTCCCTTTCCAATTTCTTGCCAGCCCCCAGCCTACTCATTGAGGCTGAAAGGGAAAAAGAGAAAGCCTTGACACTCTGCAAGGACTGTTCAGTGACAGCCAAAACATAGCTATGTTATTAGTTCTGTTTTAGTCACAAACCCAAAACACAGCACTGTACTGGCAGCTATGAAGAAAGTTATCTACATGCCAGACAGACACAATACAAACACTGAAACAGTTAAATGGCAGAATTTGTAATACATTCAAATAAAGTCTCTCTTTGCAATACATAGGACGTTATCTGTCTGGTTCAAGTATTTCTGCCAATTACCTAAATAATGAAGAATAAAAGAACGCATTACATTAAGTACTATATCAGACTTTCCTAAGTCTGCTTCAGAAACATATTAAGACAGTTACATTGTCCTTATTTGGAGAAGAAGCAGGTCTCATTATTCACCTCCTTGTAAAACTCCTATTCCTGGCAGTCAGATAGCTGACCTCCCTACCTAAGCAAGGTGTTGAAATGGCAAACAAATTGTTTGGAAGTGACTGGTAACAGAAGCTTACACATAACATAACCCTTTTCAGAAAGCTATTTGGTATTCTAGACACAATAATCAAGGATGTTCTATAAAATCAGGTTCTTGATTATCTTTGAGTGTTTTTTTTTTTTTTTTTTATCATCACAGGTCTAATAAGAAACTGGTGATAGAAAGTTGTCAAGCAACATGAATTTCATTATACATTTCATGTTTCCTTGCTCCACACAAAACCAACAATACTAAAAACAACAACAACAACAACAACAACCACTAAAATAAATGCTAGCTTTTTATGTACTGAATCACCATGTAATTTGTGGGTGATTTTTTTTCTTCATTTTGGGAAAGAAATAGTTAAAGACTGACTCTATTTTTTAAATCATTAAATCATTTAAATCAGGTCTTTTAAGCTTTTTCCTATACGTTACTGAACCCATTAATGTTTCCTAGGCAAGAATTTGGAAAGCCAGGCTTTACTAGGTGTATAATGTCTGCCTGTGTAGTAAAAAGATCTACTAGTGATACCTCCAAATCTTGAAAAAGATAGTGGCCAAAACACACTAACTTACACAGGCATTTATTATATAAAGAATACTACTCTATTTTACAAATGACGTTGCCAACAAGCAGGAAGATAAAGCTGGTTTACTCAAGATAAATTTAGTGGTGTGGTAGTGAACATTTTACTATACAGAGCCAGAATATTATGACGAAAAACTGTTATAACTTGCTTGCAAATCAGAACCTGAAGAAATATGATAGCCAGTTTGAGGAATGTATCTCATGTCTTTCTCAAGAAAAGGGATGAAGATATTTGTAGAGAATGCTGTAATTTCAGCATGGTGTTGAGAATAAAATTCACACAAAAAGTTTAAGGTTATGTGGTTATGTGGTTTGTCTGTTTGCTTTTTTTTTTTTTTTTTTTTTTTTTTATATTAATCTAGGAATGAAAAACAGAACATTTTTTTCCTGATCTGTTAAAACTTTTAAATCAAACTTGGTTTCTCCACTTATCCGTCTATGTGTTTACATGTATCATGCCTATGATGATTTCCCATCAAATAGACGTTTTGGCCTGAAAATCAGAATATTAATTTTCTAAGGAAAACAACGGCCAAGTTTCTATGAAAAATTTGCATACTCAAAATGAAAATGATACTGTGGAGGAGGAATAATCCTCTATTTTAATGTAAATCCAGTCCTTCACCTGTACCTGCCTGCAACACATGATAATTTTCAGTGAGCAAAGTTTATAAAAGTTCTTCAAAGCTTGGTAGTTTTTACAGTTCTGAACACATCTTTTTATATCCGCCAACTTCATAAACAAAACTTTTCTCTTGCAAACGTGCTTTCTGAGATTCATGAACTTAGACATACACATAATTTGCAGAAGATGCATGAACATTCATGTAAACTAATGCATCATATTTTAAAAATAATTTAAAACTAATATTTCGCTTTAAAATAATCTCTGTAAGCATACTATACACAGTTAAGTAATTAAGTATATTAGATATCTCTTTGAGGGATATTTGTTAGAAAGCTGACTGACATAACTGGCATGAATATCCCTGTTTCCAGAACCTTGTGAAATGCAAATTTAATTGATTATTCTGTAATTAACTACAAAGTTTATGAACCAGAATATGCTTTACATTGTTCATGTCAGATGCCAGTTTGCTTAAAAAACAGAAGATAGCATAGCTGAGAATAAAGATTCATTTTGCAGTTACCATTTTGAGATAAAAAATATTTTATTCAGAAAGCAACACAAATTAATGTGTTTTTTTTCCTATGACTGCCTTATGTGTATTCTGGAATCCTGAGCTTCTCCTTGTCTCTACTCACATTGTATTAATGGAAAAAAAAAAAAAAAAAAAGATTTCCTTTTATTTGCTGCTTCTCGAAAGAGAGGAGAGGTAAAGCAGTAAGCAGTATTGGTAATAAATTAGTGTTCCCTGAAGTGCATGCATGTATTTGAAGGCTCTCATGGAGTCTTAGGCAACTAGAAAAGTAGAAGAAACACGTAAATATCATATTATCTCCCTTTTGTGCATTTGGAGAGGAACAATTCATATGACTTCCAATAGGAAAAAATTGCTTGAACATTTTTCTGAAAAATTCTGATACTCTTTATTAAGAGGTATTTTTATCTCATCATCTGATCATGGCTTATGACCAGGGTTATGAAAAACCTGGCTGCCCAGTGAACAAGCTGTGGGATATGGTAAGTGGGGACCCTTGGGGTACCAGCCTTTAGGGTCTGCACTGGGGCGTGCAAGGTAGCTGCCTGTTTGCAATGGCACAACACATCTTTTGGCTGTACACCCACTTCTCTGTTCTCTGTCTACAGACATCAAGGAAGTGACAAAGAAGAAGATGTGTATGATCCCTGGCTTCTCTCTGAGACACTTTCCATCATCAAATTCTCTGAATTAGAAATGTTACTGGCGTTCAGGTCACAGAGAAAATTAGCCTCATATCTGTACAGATATGAAGTTTGTGCCTGTGTACACAAACTTCTTTCACCTCCATCTTCCCAAATAGCCTGATGTTTTTTCTTAATGCAGATGGCTTTGAGATGTTAGCAATCTGCCAAAAGCTGAAGACTTGGCCAGGGCAACTTTGGGTTAGCTAATTGGTCAGCATGTGTTTCCAATATGTATGCTATTGGCTTAATTAGGTTTAATTAACAAGTGTTTATATCTGTTGTATGGGACAATGCCTATCTAGTGAAGGCTTATTTATTGTCACCATATGGCTTTCTGGTGAATGATTGCCAGAATAATGAAATGAAGCATTTAAAAGAACTTGTTCAGTTCTGCAACAGACTTTTGTAATATTAAAAATGTTTTTTGGATGTTGGCGCATATGGAAGGTGCCTATTAGCTCATTTCTTAGAAAATGAGCATCATACTCCTTTCGGCACCTTGTGATCTACAGGGATGGGAGGCAGGGGAAAAAAAAATAAATCTTGTATAATGTAAAATAAGCATAAATTTTCATATGAAACAAGAGATGTGCCACAAAGTATACCTAATATTCTATATATTTTTTAAAAAGGTTAAAACTCCTTCTCTATATTCTAAAATGGTTATATACACCTTTGACTTTCAGTGGCATCCAAACAAGTAGAAACTCCATGTCAAATGACACTGAAATGTAGCAGTAACTTTAAGTAACTTCCAAAGCAGGTCACAATCAGAAACTTATACTGTTTAAGGACTCTCTGCAGCCACAGATACTAACATTAGTTAAAAAATAATGATTAGATTTTAATAAATTTAATAATAAATAATTAATAAAAATTTTAAAAAAAATCTAGAATGTATTTAAGAAAATAAATAAATAAATCTATGTGCATACCGCATAATAAAGGACACTGGTCTAAGCAAATACATATTTTATAACATAAAGCTTTTTAATGGATTGGCCAGTAAAAGCACCAAATTCCAAACAATAGTTTTCTATTAAAATTAATCTTCTGATCCAGAGTCGATGCTGAGTGCATTTCTGTCTGAATTTTAGCAAAGAGCTTTTTGGCAGCTTAACTGCCTCAGAATAAGAATCTTGTTTATTTTATGTATTTATCTTGAATTTTGCTAGAAACAATGAGGGTGTTAGTCTTCATCAAAGCTCTCTCTTTTATTACATCTTTGAACTCTTGCTCTTCGGCCTGTATTTGCAAACCCACAGTGGAAAAAAGTCACACCAGTTCTGGCACCCTGTGGAACAAAGTGCCATGTAAACTGAATTTACAAGCTTCTGTGGAGGTTGCCTTATAAATGGAAATTTCCAGGAGTAATTCATGTTCATTCTGCCTTAATATTCTTACCATTGGCCACATCTCTGATACTACTGAGACTACCCATGTCTTGACTCCTCCCCATACCTCACACAAAGAAAAAGGTGTCTGCTGTCCATGGGCAGTTCCCATAACTCCTTTCTCTGAATTGTCAAAGCATATGGTTAGTCTCTGAGGCTCGCAAGAATGGGCAGATTTTTACATGCAGTCCATAAGGTCAAGACTCTTGGCCACCCATGCATTACACAGCTAAATTGTCATGTCCCCACTTCCAAAAAATTCTGCAAGTATTAGCTAGCCATAGATTAGGTAAGGGCCAACATCTCTTGCCCTTAAACTTTAAAAACTCCATAGGTCCTGTTTCTCCAAGGTAGTGATGGTTTCTGCACCTCAGCAGAAGATACCATTACTCTGAGCTTAGTTGTAAGAGTTTTAGGATGAATATGACAATGTCTTTCAAAATAAAAAGAATAAAGTGCACACTCAGGTTTGAAATACTGCAGTTATTATTATTATTTTTTTTTTTTACAACAAAAAAGCTCCTAGTTTATTTCATGTGGTTAGTGATTGAAGAAAGGAAAACTATTCTTAGAGTTACTGAATGTGATTTAACATGATGATGTTAAGTGAGACTGTATCTTCAGATTATGTTTTATTACTGATTTATTCTCCTGTACTTACAGTTCTTTCCTGTTTGTCCCCTTTACCTTTCTTTTGGAGCTACCTTTTGACTTTGCTTTACAAATGCATAATTTTATGGTTCATCTTTCCTATAATTAAGAAAAAAAAAAATCTTAAAGAAATTATTTAATGGCAAAATCTTTGACCTTTAATGAGTCACTCTTATTTTACACTTGAAGAGATGCAGATGTCATAAACACTTGCTGTACTGTATAAAAGTAGATAGTTACAAAAGTAGGTTTTTATTGTAGGAAGAAGTAGGATCATTATTGCTGTTTTGATAGTTAAGCAGGCAGATTCTCTTCCTATGTGTATTCATAGAGTTGCTTACTATTTTTTCTTCTCAGACAAATGTTGCTGTTCTTGTACGGTTTCTACTTAGGTAATATGAGCAGTTCCTATGCACAAAGCACATTACCTTTAGCATGAAGTAGTAATGTGATAAAATGATAAAACATTTCTGGTAACTAACAAATATCCATAGGAGGCAATCAATAAATACAACTTAAAAGCGGGGGATGGGGAAGGGGGGGGGGAGTGAAATACTGTGTTCTTAAATTGTAAGCTTTCTTTTCTTCTTACAGATCTCAATATGTGACAATCTTAGATTAGACAAACCTAGTACTAGGCTCTAATTCAAAGTGATCTTTTTCTGTCCTATTTATATTGTTTTTCTACTTTACAGATAATTCCACTGAAACTGGAACAGATATTTGAAAAGAATAGCTTCATTGAACATAAAAAAGTGTAAGGAAACTTATTCAGCTTGTCTAATTATAGTTTAGCATACTGTAAAGTCATTGCCAAGAGCTAAATATTATCAAACACTGAAATGGTATTTACAAGTGACAGATAAGATATATCACTGTTAAGGGAATGTGTGGTTCAGAGGTGTGCCCATAGGACGCATACACCACCTGTTTAAAGACTGCTGGTTGAAGTGTGGACAAAGAGAGTCATAGGATAAGAAGTCTTATGTGATTATTTCCGTAAAAGTTATTATTTCTTTTATCACTGTATCACTTACAAAGAGATGTCACAAAACTAAATCATGGGAATTTATGAAAGACTAGCTGAAAACAGATGGCATTTGAGTTTCTTGTTCTGTGAAAATAATATAAAATACTCTGATGGAGTAAACTAAGTTTTATAATCCTGGCAATATGCTTTCAAAAGGAAAAGGGAGGGACTGTTTTCTACTAATCAAAACAGTATTACTCGTATACAATATGTAGGACGACAGAGTTGTTTTTAAAACTATCACAGTACTTCAGTGCCCTCATTCATGTGAATCATGCTAATGATTCATGTGAAATTTAAATATGCAGGACCAGTACAGCCCCCCCCCCTCAAAAAAAAAAAAAAGGCTATATCAGTGAAATTATACCTCTTACACCATATTCACCATATTTGATTTTAGTATACACTTGCTTGTTTTGATAAGTAGACCTAATGCTTGATTGATATTACAGTCACAGAAAATAAATAAATAAATAAATAGAAACTGAGAAGAAAGTTAAAAGATATTTTTTTTTGAAGGAGACTGTTATTGTCATAACTACTGTAGTTTGGAATCCAAGTCATCATTATTACCAAAATACTTGCAGATGTGTGACACCATTTAGAATGTAGAAAATATGGACATTATCTAGGTTTCTTCATCAATGTTTTGTCAAAAATCTTTTAGCAAAATATGTTCCCAAAATAACAGTTTACTAATACTATGGTACAGAGGAACAGCTCAGCAGCTTTGTGACATTGTTCAGTTGCCTGATAGGATGCTATGTGAATGAGAAAAGCAGTCTTCTGAAATACATTCTTATTCGTAGAATGTTAAGAAACATCTGAGAAATGCTGGTGTGGTAGGAGTATTTCTTCAGTAAATGAAGTACTTTGGGAGGTTGAAGTGTAACCAGGGTTGGTTTTTTATCCACTCAAAGGAAGGCAAGGTAAAAGTAATATACATATAAAAATGATACTTGAAAACAACACTAATATGGAAATTCTTGTTGTCCAAAAAATAAAGAATCTTCAGGCCAAGTTCTATTTATTTTTTTATTTTTTTTCTCATCATAATGGTGTGCCTCTCCATTTATGAAGTTTATGGGATTTTTATTATTCATAATTTCCTAACACAAACACTGGACTTAATAAATCATAACTTAATGACTGACAGGGAAAAAAAGAGATCCTTCCTATTCTATAACTTGCTGACCAAAGTTTTACAGGGGTCGTTTTGGTATACTACAATAAAAATGGAAAAAGTAGAAGCATCGTCACATGGGAGTAGTTTTGATTCCCCCTAGGCCAGCTCTGAACCCCCCCTTGAGGGAGGTTGCCAGTGGCCAACATTCTACTGAAGCAAGGCACCATGATGGAGAAAAGGGTGGAAATCCCCCTTTTCCTCTCTCCCTCTTTTCACTCAATATACTGAAGACACTCTGCCTTGCCCGGTTTTCATGAGAAAAAGGCTAATATACTTATTATCATGGCTGTGGTTGCAGGTATTCCATGTGAGAAATATCCCCCTGCAGCTCCAAGACAAAGTGATGAACAGAGACAACAAGTAAGATGTTTACTGTCTTGAAATCTTCCTGCATCCTAGTTCAGGTAGCACTAGTTTCTACCCAATGCTTTCAAGGGGCCTAGCTCTTCACACACATTGTTACCAATAGCCTGGATGCATAACTCCAAACCCCATATCGACTATGGACAAAGAGGAACAAGCACCTAAAAACAATGTGCTCCAATGCTCATCATTAAAACTCCTAAATCCCCGCATGGACCAGAATCTCAATTATGCCTTGAAAATATCTCTACCCAGGTCAACAGGGGACAAAGTAAGATTATAAGTAAGGTTCGATTTTGCTTCAAATGAGGGAAAGTGTAACTGCAAGGTATTGGAAATACTTTTTGTGTTTGTTTGTTTTTCCCACAAGGCTTTTAAAATCATTTTCCTTCTTACATTCTTCAAAATCCCTATGATTGAGGCCTTCATCTTAAAACCAAGCACACTACTGCACAAAACCAAGATTAATCTTGTCATAATGAAAAATAACCACCTGGCAGTCTTGTTACAGTATAGCATTGTATTGCTTTGAAAACAAAAGGCTCATCTTAATTATCAACTATTAGTCTCATACATAGTTCTGTGACTATGTTTGAAAACAACTTTAATTATTTTTACTTCCAATAAGAGGATCAATGACATTTTTCCATAAGAAAGTGGGTGGTGACAAATTGGAGGGGTGTATGTGCAATGAAATTTAAAATTTTGTTCCTCCATTTAAAATTCCACTTGCCTTCAGAAAATTATATATAAAAAAAAAATATAGTATCTATCAGAAATTCAATCCCAGGTGTTGGCTTTCTGCCTCAGAGCAGTATTTCCATTTGCCTCTCCCCTTCTGAACATGTCAGACAGCCAGGCAAGCACTGGTGCTGACTTGACCCTGATACACTGACATACAAACAGAAATGAAAATTATGATGCTCAGTCTCCCACTCATTGCCTGCATGTCCTTGTAAAGATACTATTCAAAATGAGTGTCTACTGTTGAAAAAGCATGTTTGCTCTGTTTGTCTTGTATAAGAATACCACCATGTTAAAGTGACATTCAGAACTTGTTTTAAACCCATGAGAAGAAGGATTAAAATTAGGAGACTACTTCCCTTCTATATGCTTATTCAAATCGAAAGTAGATGACATAAAACTATTCTTAATAGTCTTAACTTGTTCTTGTAGGTTAAATTATACAAGGGCAAAACCAGTGCACATAAAATGGAGGGATAGAGAGTAATTCAGTATCCTATGCATCAGGTGCTTGAATATACAGGCCTTGAACTTCTGCCACAGAATTGCTATATATAGTAAAATCTGGTGTTAAAAAGCAATGACTTTCAGATGGGCAATTTTAGACTCTGACCAACTGTAGTTTCTGCAGTTTCTGTAGTTTCTGCAGTTTCTGGCCAACTTTGTAAAATCAACAAAAAACAGTCAGATAAGAGTAATTCAGAAGCTTCCTTCCTTCCTTCCTTCCTTTCTTTCTTCCTTCCTTCCTTCCTTCCTTTCTTCCTTCCTTCCTTCCTTCCTTTTTTTTTTCTTTCATCTAAAAATTATTGAAAGTCTAGATGATGATTACACTCTCAACTCACATTGCGACTGGAGCTCATAAAAATGGGTCATCTGTCTATCCAATTAAAGATCTTACCCAGCATTTGTTCCTCATGTACATTTCTTGATTTTCCATGATAGGAGGATTCAGCATCTTGCCATATATTTGTTATATTCAGTTCATGTAAAGACACTCAGAGAGAGGCCACCTTTCACTTTTCTCTTCCTGCATTACATCTTTTATGATGACTCAGTCTACAAAGAAGGTAAATGAGATCTTGTTTACTTCCTAGAGAGGAAAACACATTCAAGGAGAGAGGAGTTGTAAAGCATAATTTCAAATTTTGAGTCTCTGAGGCAGGAAGTTTCTTGTCTTTTGTTTGTGTTGTGTGTATTACAGGTGGATACCAAACTGTTCCTGGGGTCTCTACAGTCAGGAGATATTAATGATCTGTGAAAGACACATAGAAGTGCAATCTTATGAGCATGGCTGTTGCTTCATAAAATGGCTATCATACACGTAAGAATTCCTTTTTTTTCAGAATGAGGCAGTTCCCGTTTTTAGAAAACAACAGGAGAAACCCATAGTTCGGGGTGCCTAATGTGCCATACTGCCTAAAAAATATTTTACAACTTCTATGAATTAAAATGAGAATTATACCAATATAAATTAATATGGGCAATTGGAAACCCATGAAAAAAAAATGGGTTCCATATTGTAGAAATGGAAAATGTGAAGCTCTAGCAATTATCTCCAAACAGAAATCAAAAATGACTTGCGATATTTAAAAGAAAACTATTTAAATGAATATAATTAGGAAAAAAAATATAAAATTATTAAATTTGTGTTTTAAATTGACTCATCTTTCAGTTTCAAAGACTTTTGTTTTCTTTAAGTAAATTGAACTTACTTTGAGGTTTAATCAAAATAAATTTGTAATATAGGATAATGACATTCCACACTATAAAAGTGATACTCAGAGCTGAAAGATGCATGTGGACATTGTTATTTGTTTAAATATTATATACAGAATTCTCAAGGCAGACATTTAAATGTTATGATTCATGAAATGATATTTTTATGATGTAACACGTCTATCCTATTCACCTAAGAACCTGTTTTCCTCTCCTCTCCTCTCCTCTCCTCTCCTCTCCTCTCCTCTCCTCTCCTCTCCTCTCCTCTCCTCTCCTCTCCTCTCCTCTCTCCTCCTCTCTCATTAGAAACTTGCTTTTATGCAATTCAGAATATACATCTGTATACACACAGACACACACTAGTACATATATATATTTCAGAAGTAAAAAGAAACACAAGTAATATAAATATAGACAAAGAGGTATTACTAATAAAAGGGTTTCAGCAGTATGGAAGTTAATTCACTTGCTATAAAGTTGGGTTATTTTATAAACAGTATTTACTCATAGAAGTGGATTGCTGGAAACCAGAGACAGGTAATTGTTTCCTTCAGTGGTAAACATGAATTAGCACTTTGTTTCCAAAGCAGTTTCACACGCCCTCTAAAAGCAGAACAACCTGTAAGGTGAAGGCCAAGACTGGAAATGTAGAAAAGTTGGTTTGGTTGTTGACTTGAAGCTTACTGGAGAAGACGAAGTTGCAATAGACCCATATGTTGGCATCAGGCAGGTCCAGTGCAGGAACATTAGTCATGTAAGCAAGGGAAACTAAAAGGATTAATAGGATAAATTATACCTTAGTTATCTCTATCTGAAAGTCTGGAATAAAATATTCTATTTAAACAGCATGCTAAATGCTTCAGAAACAATGATAAAATATGATAGTCTAGCTAATAAAACAGATTCTTACATCTAAGGCACTGATTAAACAAGAATAGAGTCAATGTTACTGTTTTTGCAGTGGCATATATGTGTCTGGCTGTTTAGCATGGTGACATTTCTCTTTTAAGTGAAATACAATTTCTTTCCTCATTCTAAGCAAGAATTTGCCCCAGCACTTTCAGGCATTAAACTTATAAAGAAGATATTGTGCAATTTAGACATGTTGTAATATAATTAATCAATTGCTGAAATCATCTGAACCAGGTTATCAGAAAATTTTGTTTACTTTTTTATCAAACTAACACTGATATGTGATGTGTAATGTATTAACATCGATCCATAATACATTCAATTAGTGTTTTTTGTTTGTTTGTTTGTTTTGTATATTTTTGTCTAAATAATTTATCTTTCAGTGCTTGAAAACTATCTTACATGTACTGTACCTGCTTTAACTCATTAAAGCCCTGATTTCTCATAATTTAGTTAGTACAATATTTTGTCATTAACTATGACAGGCATGGGATTAATCCACAAATGAAAATGGATTGATATTCTTTGCATTGGGATACCTACAATAAGAGAATCAGAAAGAAGAAATTCCACTTGGTAGACTTTTGGAGGGATTTTATTAAACACTGACTTAGAGCAATCAGGAATGAGCTGAACAAAAATTTTGTTTCTCTCTCTCTCTTTTTTTTTTTTTTTATTGTTTTAGGAAGTATTTTGTTGAACATTTAGACCAAGAAAACATATAACACTTTTCTTTTTTTTTCCCCCCAAAGGAAAGATGCACTTTTAGCTCCATAGACCAAGGAATCTTAGCCGCAAAATGGAAATTCTGTTTTTCACCTAGCTTCAACTGCTGCATTAACATTTTGCCCCACCCAGCAGCAACCCTGGGCTACCTGTCTGCCTGGGATCCATTCAGCCTTATAACTGAGTCAACATGTTCTCACAGAATTTTTTTTTTGATTTTGCAGAATCAGCATTTTGAGATGAAATACTGTTCCACTGGAATTTTTTTAGTGATCTCTAATGGCAGCAGTTCTAATCTCACAGATCTACTGCAAGAAACCAAGGCTGCTTGTCTCCAGGTCATATGCCTAAGCACAGGCTCTGTGGCTTTATGCTGCTCCCAAATATTCCTCAGAAGTATGAGCACTTTCTACATTGCTTTTTATTTTGATGTTGGACCAGAATTTTTCATGTTGCATTCTATTTTTTGAGGCCTGCCCACAGTCTGTCTTTGGGATTTATCTACCTCCCTTGTGTGAATCCTTCTGAGTCCTTTTAAGAGAATGCTTCCATCCAACAGGCAAGACCTATAGAAATGGAAGCCATGTGCTTCACATTGCTTGGCCAGCAACCAAACACCTATTTGTCCTGTTTTCAGAATGTGTTTTATTCTGCATAGCTACATTTGTTGAGAGTTGCTGCCACGAAATTCTTACAGGGTTTTCACAGGGATCCAAGACAGGGAAGCATGCTTACTTAACCTCCTGCAAATATGGATCAATAGAAGAAAGATTCTTTGTAGTATCATCCAGATGTGGTTCTAGTCTCTTTTGAGGTGAATGGCTTTATAATATTTTTAATGGTCTTCTGGGACCCCATATATGTTAGTTCTTTACAGGCAAAATAAACTGTTAGAGACTTAACATTATGGCAAAGTCCCTCCTCCAGTGACAAGAGTCTAGAGAGACTATTAGCACAACAGAAGATATATCTAGTGATGTATTGTAACAAGTAGGTATTTTCCATTTGTTAAAGTTATAAAACACCTTTAAATTTGTAATGTTTCAAGGGCATTTGTCTTTTTTTTTTTAAATCAGATAATACAGCATTTTACAAAGGAATCATGTTGTGCTACCTCATAAATACCTTATTTTTTCTTTCTATATGTTCCTTCTTTGTACTTTTCTCCTCTCATAACAACAATAACAACAACAACAATGCCATTTTTCAAGTTTAAAGAAGTGAGTCTTTTTTTTTTTTTTTTTCAAATTGTAACCTTGGATATTAGGGAAAAAAAAAAAAAAGCTCCATAAGGAGATACAGAATAACGTATGTTTCCACGTAAAATATTTATATTTATTTCCAGAGACTTAGCCCTTGAAAGGAAATAAGTCTTTCAACGGTTAATGCCCCTTCTGGACTACAGCACAACAAAAATTGTGACTTTTCATTGCTAATAAGTCCTTTGCGGGTATTTCTACAGGTGTTGATATGCAGCAACGATGCTTGCGTGTAACAAACAGGAGATGACTCAGGGGAACTCTGAAGTTTCTGAAAAGTTTACCAGATAATTTTAAGCAAAAAGAAATGTATCACTTTTTGGGAAACGTGAAATTTTTAAGTTTGAGTGTAAAATTTTAAGAGTTTTTAACACCACTATTGTGTAAATCTGCTGACAGGTATAGCAGGAAGATGTTATCATGAAGCCATGCCATTACATTAAAAGATACATGTCTCTCCTTTCAATAAAAAGAGCCTAAACAGTTGATTTCTGAAGGATAGGAAAGCAAATTTAAGGTAATTGAAGTAAAATACCAGAAAGTCCCGCCAAGGTCATTGAGAATTTAAATCTGTGACCATTTGTTGATCAATCTCCTAATTCCAGCTGAAAGTACTATACAAAATGTATGTCTCAGTCCTGAGGAAGTGTCATCCATGACTGACAGAGATATATTTTTTTCTGCTTAGAAAGAGTCAGGCTTCCTTGGGGACAGACAAGCTCTTTTCTTTCCCTCAGTATGCTGGACTTCAGAAGTGAGACTCTAAATGAAGAAAGACACCTGGTAGAGGTTTGAAACAGTGTCATGGTAGACAGAGAATTGAAGAACTGAAAGATAACTGAGTTTGACTTCTACACCAACTCACAGGCATTAACATTCTTTCTTACCTAAGCAACACTTACTAATTCCAACTAAGTTTCATTCACAAAATGAAAATTAAAATCATACATTGGCTATGTATCATGGGGTTGCTATCATGAAATCAGTATGTGTGCTGATGTGACTCCTTCTCTTTGCAGTTATTGTAGCTCCATTAGATCTAGCTGTATAAGTGCACAAAAATGTTATCCCTGATACCTGGGGTCCTTTCTTCTCTTATTGGGTTTGTTGCTCTACCTCTGGGTACATCAGCTATCATTTCCTATATTCTCTTTTTAATTGCAACTGTTCTTCTATCTTGAATCTATGTCCAAAATATCAAAGCAAATATTTGATGAAAACAGACAAACAAACCAAAAAAAAAAAAAAAATGGAAAAGAAGTGAAGAACCTTCATGACCATATTTGACTATTCACCCACAACTTTTCAAGACTTAGAAGCAAATTGTGGTAGTACAAAAGGACCTGCATAGGATATTTGACCAACAGCTACCTACACCTTTGTGTGGCTACCAAGTATCAGAATGATACCCTGTTGTTGTGGTTTAGCCCGGCTGGCAGTCAACCACCACACAGCCGTTCGCTCACCCTCCCCCCTCCCTCTCCAGGATGGGGGAGAGAAACGGGAAAGTGAAGTCTGTGAGTTGAGATAAAGACAGTTTATTAAGACAGGGAAAAGAATAACAATAACAATAATAATAATAATAATAGTATTAATAGTAATAATGTGTACGAAATAAGTGATGCACAGTGCAATTGCTCACCACCCGTTGACCGATGCCCAGCCTACCCCCGAGCAGCCGCCCCCCCCCCCCCCCTCCACCCCGGCTAGCCACCCCTATATATTGTTCAGCATGACGTCAGATGGTATGGAATACCCCTTTGGCCAGTTTGGGTCAGCTGTCCTGGGTCTGTCCCCTCCCAGCTCCTGCTGCATCCCTAGCCTGCTCGCTAGCAGGACAGAGAGAGGCTGAAAAGTCCTTGACTTGGTGTAAGCACTGCTCTACAACAATTAAAACATCAGCATGTTATCAGCGCTCTTCTCATTCTAATCCAAAACATAGCACCCTGCCAGCTACTAGGAGGAAAATTAACTCTGTCCTAACTGAAACCAGGACAGATATCCACCCCTTATTCCATACCATTTATGTCATGCTCAGGTTACACTCTTTCCAATACCTTCTAATTAATCAACATTTTCATCTATGATATATAGCAACCATGGTAGCGATGACATACAGTGTTATATGATAATTAACATACCATAATTCAACTCATGGGCTATTCTCACCCAGTATTAGGTCCCCTTGAGGTACACACCGGACCTCCCCATTCTCTTGCATTACCCACCAAGTGCATCCAGGTCCCTGAGCAAAAGCAATCCCACGAATGGGCTTGCCTTTTCCTGAGGCGGGAGTAGCCCAGGCTGTCTTACCCAGCATGTTTCTTATGTGCACTACAGGAACTTTATCCCCTTCTACAGTGCGTAACAGGTTTGATTGGGCAGGTCCAGCTCGGTTGGCAGATCCTCTAGTATTGACTAACCAGGTGGCCTTTGCCAAATGTGTTTCCCAATTTTTGAATGTCCCAGCACCCATTGCTTTCAGTGTAGTGTTTAACAGTCCATTGTATCGTTCAACTTTCCCGGAGGCTGGTGCATGATAAGGGATGTGATACACCCACTCAATACCATGTTCTTTGGCCCAAGTGTCTATAAGGTTGTTTCGGAAATGAGTCCCATTGTCTGACTCAATTCTTTCTGGGGTGCCATATCGCCATAGGACTTGCTTTTCAAGGCCCAGGATAGTGTTCCGGGCGGTGGCATGGGGCACAGGATATGTTTCCAGCCATCCGGTGGTTGCTTCCACCATTGTAAGTACGTGGCGCTTGCCGTTGCGGGTTTGGGGGAGTGTGATGTAATCAATCTGCCAGGCCTCTCCATATTTGTATTTCAGCCATCATCCTCCATACCAGAGAGGCTTTGACCGTTTGGCTTGTTTAATTGCAGCACATGTTTCACAATCATGAATAACCTGTGCTATAGTGTCCATGGTCAGGTCCACCCCTCGGTCACGAGCCCATCTGTATGTTGCATCTCTACCTTGATGGCCTGAGGTGTCATGGGCCCATCGGGCTATAAATAATTCACCTTTATGTTGTCAGTCCAGGTCCACCTGAGCCACTTCAATCTTAGTAGCCTGATCCACCTGCTGGTTGTTTTGATGTTCTTCAGTAGCCCGATTCTTGGGCACATGAGCATCTACATGGCGTACCTTTACAACCAGGTTCTCTACCCGGGCAGCAATATCTTGCCACAATGCAGCAGCCCAGATGGGTTTGCCCCGGCGTTCCCAGTTGTTGTGCTTCCATTGCTGTAGCCACCCCCACAGGGCATTTGCTACCATCCATGAATCAGTATAGAGATAGAGAACTGGCCACTTTTCTCGTTCAGCAATATCTAAGGCCAGCTGAACGGCTTTCACTTCTGCAAACTGACTCGATTCACCTTCTCCCTCAGCAGCTTCTGCAACTCGTCGTGTAGGACTCCATACAGCAGCTTTCCATCTCCGATGCTTTCCCACAATACGACAGGACCCATCAGTGAACAGGGCATATTTCTTCTCATTTTCTGGTAGCTTGTTGTACAGTGGGGCTTCTTCAGCACGGACCACCTCCTCCTCTGATGATATCCCAAAGTACTTGCCTTCTGGCCAGTCCATAATCACTTCCAGGATTCCTGGGCGACTGGGGTTTCCTATTCGAGCCCGCTGAGTAATCAGTGCAACCCACTTGCTCCATGTAGCATCAGTTGCATGATGTGTAGAGGGGACCCTTCCTCTGAACATCCAACCCAGTACCGGCAGTCGGGGTGCCAGGAGGAGCTGCGCTTCAGTACCAACCACTTCCGAAGCAGATCGAACTCCCTCATATGCTGCCAATATCTCCTTTTCGGTTGGAGTATAGCGGGCCTCAGATCCTCTGTATCCCCGACTCCAAAACCCCAGGGGTCGACCTCGAGTTTCCCCAGGTTCTTTCTGCCAGAGGCTCCAGGTGGGACCATTCTCCCCGGCTGCGGTGTAGAGCACATTCTTTACATCTGGTCCTGTTCGGACTGGCCCAAAGGCTACTGCATGAACTATTTCCTGTTTAATTTGTTCAAAGGCTTGTCATTGCTCAGGGCCCCATTCAAAAGCATTCTTCTTACGGGTTACTTGGTAGAGCGGGTTTACAATCAGACTGTAATTTGGAATATGCATTCTCCAAAACCCCACGACACCTAGGAAAGTTTGTGTTTCCTTTTTGCTAGTTGGTGGAGACATAGCTGTTATTTTGTTGATCACATCCATTGGGATTTGACGACGTCCATCTTGCCATTTTATTCCTAAAAACTGGATCTCTCGTGCAGGTCCTTTAACTTTATTTTGTTTTATGGCAAAACCGGCCTTCAGAAGGATTTGGACTATTTTCTTCCCTTTCTCGAAAACTTCCTCTGCAGTGTCACCCCACACAAGGATGTCATCGATGTACTGCAGGTGTTCAGGAGCCTCCCCCTGCTCCAGCGCAGACTGGATCAGTCCATGGCAAATGGTAGGGCTATGTTTCCACCCCTGGGGCAGCCGATTCCAAGTATATTGGACTCCCCTCCAAGTGAAAGCAAACTGTGGCCTGCACTCTGCTGCTAGAGGGATGGAGAAAAATGCATTAGCAATATCAATTGTGGCATACCACTTGGCTGCCTTTGATTCCAGTTCGTACTGGAGTTCTAGCATGTCCGGCACTGCAGCACTCAGTGGTGGCGTGACTTCGTTCAGGCCACGATAGTCCACTGTTAGTCTCCACTCACCATTAGACTTTCGCACTGGCCATATGGGACTATTAAAAGGTGAATGGGTCTTGCTGATCACTCCTTGGCTCTCCAGTTGACGAATTAGCTCGTGGATGGGAATCAGGGAGTCTCGGTTGGTGCGATATTGCCGCCGGTGCACAGTTGTGGTAGCGATTGGCACTTGCTGTTCTTCAACCCGCAGCAACCCCACAACAGAAGGGTCCTCTGAGAGACCGGGCAAGGTAGACAACTGTTTAACGTCCTCTGTCTCTAAGGCAGCTATGCCAAAAGCCCAGCGGAACCCTTTTGGGTCCTTGAAATATCCTCTTCTAAGATAGTCTATGCCAAGGATGCACGGAGCATCCGGGCCAGTCACAATACGATGCTTTTGCCACTCATTTCCGGTTAGACTCACTTCAGCTTCCAATACAGTTAACTGCTGGGATCCCCTGTCACGCCATAAATACAGATGGGCTCTGGCCCTTTACAGCTTGATGGCATTAGAGTACATTGTGCACCGGTGTCTACTAGAGCCTTATACTTCTGTGCGTCAGACGTGCCAGGCCATCGAATCCACACAGTCCAATAAACTCGGTTGTCCCTTTCCTCCCCCTGGCTGGAGGCAAGGCCCCTCTAGTCCTGGTCAGAATCTTCATTTCTGTGTTTAAAAGACTGCCTGCTAGAAGTTGGAGCAGCAAACTTTTCAGAGAACCCCTTTCTCCCGATTGTTTTCTTTTGCAACTCACGTACCCGTGCCTCTAGGGTCTCAGTAGATTTTCCATCCCATTTTC